>NW_016912834.1:0-3722 GCF_001483705.2 Eufriesea mexicana
CCAACCTAACGTGATGAGAGCACATTTCCTGGCGCCCTCACAGACAAGCGGAGTGCGATAGCGTACAAAACAGCGCAGGCGTCCATTGAATAGCAGTGCGTAGCACAAAAGTCGTAGCAACCCGATACTAACGTTACCAATCTTATCATCACTAAGCGTATCCTAACGAATCCTATCGAGCTATGATCACTAATGCTGGTCTCCCGGTGTCGGGCAGAGTATAGTAGAGAACAGTAGAGCGTAGAGAGCCATCAAGTAGCAATGTATAGCTCAAAAGTCAGAGATATCCTGACCTAACCAGAAAAACCTATCATAACCGAACTTAGAGTAACTAAACATAACGCGCCGCGAGCACTATTTACGGCTTCCACAGAGGCAAGCAGAGCATAATCGAGGAGAGAAGAGGGAAGAAGTCCATAGGGTCGCAGTGTATAGCGGAAAAGTCGAAGCTACCGAAATCTAACCAGAGCAAACATAAGCTAGCCAAACGTACCCTATCTCAACCTGCACGACAGCCGAGACCACTATTACAGTCTTCCCCAGAGCAAAGCAGAACACATTAGAGCACAGTAGAGCTGAGAAATCCACCGAATAGCAGCGAACACCACGAAAGTCGTATCTACCCAAGCCAAACACAAACTATCGTAAAGTAACCAAACGTAACCTAACTCAACCTATCGTGACGAGACAACTGTTACTGGCCTCCCCGGAGTCGAGCAGAGTATAGTAGAACAAAGTGGAGCGTAAAAACGCGCCGAACAGCAGGGTATCGCTCAAAGGTCCAATGGAGCGTAAAACGCGCCGAACAGCAGGGTATCGCTCAAAGGTCCAAGCTACTCTGTCCTACAATATCCAAACGTAGTATAACCAAACGCAATATAACCTAACCCAACGTGCCGAGACCACTGCTGCTGGCCTCCACAGATTCAAGCGGATGCAAGTGGAGCAATGCAAGGCACAAATATCCGCCGAAGAGCAGTATATAGTGCAAACGTCGAAGCCTTCCAATCCTAGCCTAACCGAACATGTCCTAACCTAACAAAACGTAATCTGACTCAAGCCGACGTGCCGCTACCAGAATTGCTGGCCACCCGAGAGCCGAGCAGAGCATAGTAGAGCAATGTAGAGCGCAGAAATACACCGAAAAGCAGTGCATAGCACAAAAGTCTAAGCAATCCTATCCTAACCAAGCTAAATGTAGCATAACCAAACGCACGCTGACTAAGGCTAATGTGCCGAGAAGAGTACTGCTGGCCCCCACATAGCCAAGTAGAATATTCAACAGCACAGCCGAGCGAAGGAGCCCACCGAATGGCAGTGTATAACGCAATAGTCAAAGCCATTCTAACCAAGCGTAACCTAACCTAACCTAGCTAAACGTAACATAACACAACCTATCGTGCCACGACCGGTGTAGCTGGTCTCCCCAGGGACCAGTAGGGCATATTAGAGCAACGTACTGTGCCGTAGCCCACCAAATAGCGGTGTACAGCGCAAAAGTCAAAGCTACCCTATCGTAAACATGCCAAACGTAACATAACCAGACGCAACCTGACTTAATCTAACGAGCCGAGACAACTATTGCTGGGCTCCACAGAGCCAAGCAGGATACACAAGAGCTCAGTAGAGCGCCGAAAGCCACCAAATAGCAGTGTAAAGCACAAAAGTCAAAAATTTTCTAACCTAACCTAACCCAGCCTAACCTAACCAAACGTAACCCATCCAAACATAACGTGCCTATCCCACTATTGCTGGCCACCACAACGTCAAGACGGGCATATTAGAGGAGAGTTGTACGCAGAGGTCCTTAGAATGTCAGAGGATTTTACGAAAGTCATATATATCCCAACCTATCCCAAACAAACCTAACCTAACGGAACGTTACCTAACTAAACATAACGCGCCGTGGCCGCCACTTCTGGTATCCCAAGAGCAAAGCAGGGAATATTAGATCACAGCGGAGTGCAGAATACCTCCGACCAGTAGTGTACAGCGCAAAAGTCAAAGCTATCCCCTCCTACCCTAATCAAACATAACACAACCGAAGATACCCTAACACAACCTATCGTGCCTTGACCAGTAATGCTGGTCTCCCCAGAGCAAAGCAGAATATACTAGAGCACAGTAGAGCGCAGAGAGTCAACAGGTATCAGCGTATAGCATAATAATCGAATATGTCCTAACCAAACCTGACCTAACCAAACATAACCAAGCGTAGCATAGATAGACCCAGCGCACCGAGACCAGAATTGCTGGCCTCTCCAGAGCCAAGCAGAGCATATTAGACCACGGTGTAGCGCAGAAGCTCTCCGAAATGCAGTATACAGCACAAAAGTCAATGCTATCCTTTCCAACCGTAATCAAACGTAACATAACCAAACGTATCCTAAATAAAGGTAACGCGCGAGGACCACTCTTACTGGCCTCCCCAGAGTTGAGCAGAGTATAGTAGAGCAATGTAGAGGGTAACGGTACGACGGAAAGCAGTGTGCAGCACAAAAGTCGAGGATAATCTGACCAAATATTACCTAACCTAACGTAACCGAACGTAACATGACACAACGTAATGTGCAGCGGCCCCTTTTGTTGGCGTCCCCAGGGACACCCAGGATATGATAGAGCACAGTGAAGCCCAGAAGTCCATAAGATAGCTGTGTTGAGCACAAAAGTCAAAGCTACCCTAAACTAACTCAAGTTAGCCCAACTACACCAAACGTAATCTTACCATAACTAACGTGCCGCGAAGAGAACTGCTGGCCTCCAAAGAGCCAAGCAGATTATACTAGAGAATAGTAGAGTGTAGGAATCGACCGCATTGCAGTGAATAGCGCAAAAGTCAAAGATACCCTGACCAAACCTTGCCTAACCAAACCTAACGAAACGTACAATAACGCAACCGAACACGTCGCAGTTGCAGTTTAAGTCCTCCCAGCGCAAAGCAGGTCATGGTTGATCACAGTAGTTCGCAGAAATCCACCGAACAGCTGTGTGTAACGCAAATGTCAAAAAAGCCCAGGCCTTAGCTATCCAAACACAGCAATACCAAACGTAACGTAACTCCACCTAACGTGCCCAGAACACTACTGCTGACATTCCCAGGTAAAGCAGAACAGACTAGAACACATTAGACCGCAGAAAGCGGACGCATTGCTGCAGAAAGCACAAAGGGCAAAGTTAACCTATCCTAACCTGACCTAACCTAACCTAACCAAGCGTAGCATAATTCAACGTAACGATCCGATACCACTATTGCTGGCACTCCCATATTCAAGCTGAATACATTGGAGCGCAGTAGAGAGCAGTAATACGCCGAGCTGCAGTGTATAGCGCAAAAGTCATAGCAAGCCCCTCCTAACTTAACAAATCGTATCGTAAGCGAAAGTAACGTAACTCAACTTTACATGCTGCGACCACTATTGCTGGCCTTCCCAGAGTAGAGAAGAGTATATTAGAGCAACGCAGAACTTAGAAATCCACCGAATAGCAGCGTATAGTACAAAAGTCAAAGCCAATCTAACCAAACATAACCAAAACTAACAAAACCAAACGTGCCCGACCAATACTCATGGGTTCCCCAGAGACTAGCAGATGCTAGTGCAGCAATGCGGAGGCCTGAATTCGACCGAAAAACAGTCTATAGCACAACGGACAAGGCCACACTATCCAATCTTAACCCAAACCAACTTATCCAAGCGTAACATAAGTAAACCTAACGTGCCGGA
>NW_016912835.1:0-261 GCF_001483705.2 Eufriesea mexicana
CTGCAGAATCTGGCTGGAAAATTCAATTTTATTGACATCTTCGACTAATATCGTGGTGAGTTAGATTTCTCGCATAAAAAAGGAGGAAAGATCCTATCGGCGTGGTATAGGCATTGCAATGCAATAGAATCATCCTGGGAAATTCAATTTTATTGACATTTTTGTCTAATAACGTGGTGAGCTAACTTCCTTGCATAGGTAACAAATAAAGATCCATTTGCAGTGCTTTATCCACAGGAATGCTGTAGAATCTGGCTGGAA
>NW_016912836.1:0-728 GCF_001483705.2 Eufriesea mexicana
TGGCCGTAAGGGTGGATGGTTGTATGGATGGATTAAGGTATGTATGGACGGATGTACGGATGAATGGTTGTACGGATGAATGGATGTATGTATGTATGGATGTAGGAATGTATGGATGTACGAATGTATGGATGTACGAATGTATGGATGTACGGATGTGTCGATGTATGGATGTGTATCTGTATGTATGTATGGTTCGATGGATGTATGGATGTGTGGATGTATGGATGGATGGCTGTATGGATGGGTGCTAGTATGGATGGATGGATGTTTGCTTCGATGGATGTATGGATGGGTGGATGTATGAATGGATGGATGGATGTATGAGATGGATGTAAGGAAGGATGGATGTATGAATGGATGGACATATGGATGTATGGATGTATGGATAGATGGATTTATAGATGGATGTGTGCATGGGAGAATGGCAGTACGGATAGGTGTACGTATGGATGTAAGGCTGTATGGATGGGTGGATGTGTGAATGGACTGTGGTATGGATGGATTGCAGTACGGACGTATGGATTTATGGATTTGTGTATGTATGTATGTATGGATGGACGGATGTATGGATGGATGGATTTATTGATTGGTGGATGTATGTATCTACGTATGGATGTATGCATGGATGTACGTATGGATGTATGCATGGATGTATGTATGGATGTATTTACGGATGCACCCATGGATGTGTGTATGTATGAGCCTATGGGGGTATGTATGGATGT
>NW_016912837.1:0-339 GCF_001483705.2 Eufriesea mexicana
AGCTAAAACAGAATATATTATTGTTAATATGTAGCTGAAAGGAAAGGGATTAGTTCGAGGAAAGCATCAAGGATAATAACCAAATGGGACGAACAAGCCAACGACGAAACCTGAGCAACATAACTACGAGATAGAAACACATTCCAACGGTGCGATATAAACATACCAACGAGGAAGCGGTCGAGTATTGTACGAAATACTCGAACGCCCTAACGAAAACAAATCGAACGGAAGTCGTAAAATTTGTGAAAGGAAAGATTTAGCCAACGATGAGACATAAGTAAACCAACAACGAAGCATTCGAATATTATACGAAATACTCGAATGCTGAAACAAAGA
>NW_016912837.1:589-1304 GCF_001483705.2 Eufriesea mexicana
AAGAGGATGAACAATGGCTACTGAATAGCCATTGATTTAGCCAACGATGATATACAAATAAACCAACGACGAAGCATTCGAATATTGTACAAAATATTCGAATGCACAAACAATGAAATCTAGAATAAAAGAAATAGAATCTGAAAGAAGAAAGATAATTAAAAGCTGAAACAAAAAATAATTAGTACCTGAAAGAAAAATATTAACGCGGACCCTCCGAAGTCGAAGCGACAACTGGCTCGAGCCTGCACGCGGGGCCCTTATATAGCAGCGGCCGACCGAAGATCGGCGAAAATTTCCGAACTTTACCGATTCCTTTAAAAGTTACTTTTCCGCTGTAATAACTAATAATTTATTAACTTTCTTGACTTTTATCGTTAATATACATTGCAAACTATTTGTTATCGACAATTTTAATTTGTTATTAACAATAAATTTATTAATTTATTAACTTTTTGTAAGTTCCGAATATATTCTAACACAAATACGTAGTTTGTTTAAGTAGTAGGCAAAAATTTATTTATTTTTCCACTTTTATTATAAATATACGTTGCGAGCAATTTGTTATAAACAATCAGTGTAAGAATTTATACACTTTTTGCAAAGTATAGTTACATTTTGACACAAATTCGTTCCAAGTTCAAGTAATAGCCTTTAATTTCTTAATGTTTTCATTTTTATTATAAATTTATGTTATGAACAATTTGTTATTAAA
>NW_016912838.1:0-2369 GCF_001483705.2 Eufriesea mexicana
TAGAAGAGCGCGGAATCACACCGAATTGCAGTGCATAGCACAAGATTAATAGCTATTCTACCCAAACCGAACATAACATTATCCAACCAAACGCAACCTAACTAAACCTAACATGCCGCGGCCATTATTTCTGGCCTCTGCGGAGCAAAGCAGAGCATATTAGGACACAGCAGAGAGGAGAAGTCCACCGAAAAGCCGTATGTCGCTCAAAAGTCAAAGGTGCCCAATCCTAGCCTAAACAAACGTAACAGCACCAAGCGTAACACAGCTCATCCTAACGTGCCGCCACCACACAATGTCGGCCTCCACAGACCCAAGCAGAACATACTAGAGGAGAGTAGGGCGCAGAAATCCACGGGATAGCAGTGTACAGCAGAAAAGCCGAAGATATCCGAACCTAACCCAAACTAACTTAATCTCCCCTATTGTAGCCGAACTCTTCGTAATGTGCAGCGACCACTATTGCTGGCATCCCGATAGTCGTGCAGAGTATATAGTATATGGTAGATCAATGCAGAGCGTAGTAATTCACTGAATACCAGTGTAGGGCACAAAAGCCAAGGCTACCCTACACTAACCTAACCAAACGTAACCTAACAGAACGCAACCTGTAACTCAATCTAACGTGCCGAGACCTCAATTGCTGCCCCCCCCCAGGCCCAAGCAGAGAATATTACAACACAGTAGGGCGCAGAAATCCAACGTGCAGCTGTGTCTGGCCCAATAGTAAAAGCCATCCTGACATAACGTAGCCTAACCAAACTTAACCTAGCCTAACCTAACCGCACGTAACGTTACTCGAACAACCGTGCCGCGACCGCTGTTGCTACCCTCCCCAGAATCAAGAAGATGCCAGTAGAGCAATGCAGGGCTCAGATGTCGACAGAATAGCTGCGTAAAGCACAAAAGTCAAAGCCATCCCAACAAACACTATGCCAAACCTAAGCTAACCGAACGTAACCTGGCACAAGCAAACGTGCCGGGGCCACTACTGCTGGCCATCCCTCATCCAAGCAGAACATATTAGGCCACAGTAGACCGCAGAAATCAACCGCATAGCTTTGTACAGCACGAGTGTCAAAGCTACCATACACTATCCTAGCCAAACCTAGCCTAACCGTACGCCGCATAACTCACCCTAACGCGCCGACACCTCAATTGCTGGCCTACCCAGGCATAAGCAGAGAACACTGGAGGAGAGTGGAGCACAGTAATCCACCGAATGGCAGTGTGTAGCATAAGAGTCAACGCAATCCTATCCCAACCTAGCCAAGCGAAACATGAGCAGACGTAATGTAACCATAACTGACGTGCCACGACCGCAACTGCTGTCCTCACGAGAGCTAAGCATAGCATAGGAGAGCAATGTAGAACGCTGAAATCGGCCGGCAGCTCTGTATAGCACGAAGGTCATATCTGTTTCAACCAAACCTAGCCAAGTCTAACACAACCAAACGTAACATAACTCAACCTAGCTTGCCGGGAGCATTATTCCTGGAGTCCACAGGGACAAGCAATGTGTGGTAGCGCATTAGAGAACACTGAAGTCCATAGAGTAGCAGCGTGTAGCACAAAAGTCTAAGCTATCCTAACCTAACACATCGCAACGTAGCCTAACCAAACATAACCTAGCTCAGCCTAACGCGCCGAGACCACTATTGCTGCCCCCACCAGAACCAAGTAGAACACATTCGAGGGGAGTAAGGCGCGGATATCAATAGAGTCAATAGAATCGCAGTGCATAGCAGAATATATGAAACTGCAACGTCCTAACATATCCATACGTAACATAGTAGAACGTAGCTTACCTGAACCTAGCGTGCTGAGAGAACAATTGCTTAGCTAACCTGGGCTAAGCAGAATTTACTGAAGCGCAGCAGAGCGCAGAAATCCGCCGCATTGCTGTGTGTAGCACAAAAGTGGAATATACCATAACCCAATATGTCCTAACCTTACGTGACCGAAAGCAACTTAACACAACCGGACATGCCGCGGCCACGGTTGCTGGCATGCGCAGAGCCAAGCAGAACATGTTAGTACAGATCTGAGCACAGAAATACATAGAATCGCTTTGTATATCGGAAAGGTCTAAGCTACCCGTGCCAAATCCGAACCAACAGTACCTAACCAAACATAGCCTAATTCAACATAACGTGCCGCGACCGATATTGCTGGGCACGTAGGGCCAAGCACAGCATAGTACAGCACCGTAGAGCGCAGAAATCCACCGAAGGGCCGTGCATAGCACAAAATTCAAATTTACCCTATCCTAACCCATCCAAAGGTAACATAACCTTACGTAACGTAACACAGACTAACGTGCCGTGACATGTACAGCTGGCCCGCGCATGGCGGAGCAGAACATACTA
>NW_016912838.1:3257-4693 GCF_001483705.2 Eufriesea mexicana
GTCAAAGATATCCTAACCCAACCTGACCAAACCTAACGTAACCGATCGTAGAATAACTAAACGTAATAAGCCTAGGCCGCTATCTCTGGCCTACCCAGAGCCTAGCAGAAATTATTAGAGCTCTATAGAGCGCAGGAATTCACCGAATAGCAGTGTATAACACAAAAGTCAATTTCATAATAGCCAAACGTAATCCAACCTAACCCAACCGAACGTTTCCTAACAAATCCCAAAGTGCCACCAACGCTATTGCTGGCCTCCCCAGGGTCATGCGGAATATAGCAGAGCAGTGAAGAGCGCAGGAATATACCAAACGTCAGTGAACAGCACACAAGTCAAAGCTATCCTATCATAACCTAACCAATCGTAACACAACCAAATGTAACATAACTTATCCTAACGCGCCGCGACCACCATTGCTGGCCTCCCAGAGTCAAGCGGAACACATTAGTCCAGAGTAGATCGCAGAAATCAATATAGTCGCAGTATATCGGAAAGGCCAAAGCTACCCAAGCATAACCCAAAGCAACAGAACATAACCAAACACAGCTTGACACAGCCTAACGTGCCAAGACCGCTATTGCTGCCCCCAGAGCCAAGCAGGGCACACTAGAGCACAGTAGAGAGCAAAAATCCACCGAATAGCCGTGTACACCACAAAACATAAATCTACCCTAGCCAAACTTTACCCGACTCTACCTAACTGTTCGTATACACGACTCATCGTAACGTACAGAAGTCACTATTGCTGTCACACCCAGAGCCAATCTGAAAATATTAGAGATCCTTAGGGCTCTGAAAGCCACTTAATAGGGGACTACAGCACTGAAGTCAAAGCTATCCACTCGTAACCTAACCAATCGTAACATAACCAACCGTAACACAACTCATCCTAACGTGATGCGACCGCTACTGCTGTCCTCCCGATAGCCAAGCAGAGGACATCAGATGCAGTACAGTGCAGAAATGCGGCGAACCGCAGTTTGTAGCACAAAAGTGGAAGCTGTCCTGCCTTAACGTAGCCAAACATAATTTAACTCAACCTAACGTGCCCAGACGAGTATTGCTGAATTCCGCAGACCAAACCAGAATATATTAGAGCACGGTAGGTCGCCGAAATCCGCCGCATTGCTGCGTATAGCACAAAAGCCAAAGATACCATAACCTAACCTGAGCTAACCTAACCTAACCAAACGTAGCATAACTCACACTAACGTGCCGAGGCCATGCTTGCAGGCCTCCCCAGAGCCAAGCAGAACATATTAGTACAGAGTATGGCGCTGAGATCCAACGTACAGCCGTGTACAACACAATAGTCAAAGCTATCCTAACCAAACTTATCCCAACCTAACGTAGCCCCACGTAGCCTGTCCCAACCTGACGTGCCACGACCATTATTGCTGGCCTCACGGAAGCTAAGGAGAGTATAGCAGGGC
>NW_016912839.1:0-2615 GCF_001483705.2 Eufriesea mexicana
AACGAGACCTCTATTGCGGCAATCCTCTGAGCCAAGTAGTACATATAAGAGGAGGGCAGAGCCTGGAAATCCATAGAATACCGGCGTATATCGCAAAAGTTGAAGCTGCCCTGTCGTATCCTAACTAAACGCAACACAGACGAACGTAACCGAACTTAAACTATCGTGCCGAGGACACAATTTCTGGCCTCCCCGGAGGCAAGCAGAACATACCAGTGCACAGTAGAGCGCAGAAATCTATCGGATAGCAGTGCACAGTGCACAGTGCAGAAGTCAAAGAAAACCTATCCTAACCGAGCCAATCGTAACATAACCGAACGCAGTATAGCAGAATCGAACGTGACGCGACCACTACTGCTGGCCTCAGCAGAGCGGGGCAGACCATACAATGGGAGAATAAAGAGCAGGAGCCCACCGTATTGCCGTGTTCAGCACAAAAGTCAAAGCCTTCCTGTCCTAACGTAGCCAAACTTCACATACCCAAACGTAACTTACCTCAACCCAACGTGCCGAGACAACCGCTGCGGGCCACCCCAAGGCGAAGCAGAATACAGTAGAGCACAGTAGAGCGCAGAGGTCCACCGAATAGTAGAGTATAGCACGAAAGCCAAAGCTACCCTTACCGTACTTAGCCGAGCCTCACTTAACCAAACGTAACCTGACTGAACCTATCGTGCTGGGAACATCATTGCTGGCATCGCCAGAGCTAACCAGGAAATATTAGAGCACTCTAGAGCGCCGTAATCCACCGAATTTCAGCGTAAAGCATAAAAGTCAAAGCTACCTTATCCAAACCTAGCCAAACGTGACGTAACCATGCGTAGCCTAACCCGTCCTAACCAGCCGCGACAGCAATTGCTGGCCTCCCAAGAGCCGAGCAGCACATACTAGGGGAGAGTGGAGCCAGAAGTCTATAGAATCGCAGTGAATAGCGGATGAGTCAACGCCATCCAAGCACAACCAATACAAACATTACAAAACACAACGCAGCGTATCGCAATATAACGTGCAGATACCGAAATTGCTGGCCACACCAGAGCCGAGCAGAACATGTTAGAGCATAGCTGAACTCTGAAATCCACCGAATTGCCGTGTTCAGCACAAGGGTCAAGGCTATCCTGTGCTAACGTAGCTGACCTTCATATACCAAAACGTAACATAACTCAGCACAACGTGCCGAGACAAATGCTGCTGGCCTCCCGAAGGCGAAGCAGAGTATAGTAGAGCACGGTAGAGCGCAGAGGTCCACCGAATAGCAGTTTATACCAAAAAAGTCAAAGATGTCCTAACCCAATATTACCCAACCTTACCTAAGCAAACGTAGTCTAACTCATCATAACGTGCCACGATCACTACTGATGGCCTCCGTGGGGCTAAGCGAAGCATATTACAGTACATTGGAGCGCAGACATCCAACGAAGATCATAGTATAGTACAGAAGTCACAGTAGATTATCCTAACATAGCCAAACGTATCATATGCAAACGTAACCAAATTTAACCTTACACGACGAAACCACTGTTGCTGGTGCCCCAGAGCAGAGCAGAATGTACCAGAGCAAAGCAGAGCGCAGAAGTCCACCGCATTGCAGTGTATAGCGAGAAAGGCAGGCATACCCAAATATTACCCTTCCTAATCTAGCCTAAACAATCGTAGCCCAGCTCAACACAACGTACCGAGACCAATATTCCTGTGCTCCAAAGAGGCAAGCAGAACATACTAGAGCACAATAGAGCGCGAAAATCCACCGACTAGCAGTGAATTGCACAAAAGTCAATGCAACCCTATCCTAATATATACAATCATAACCTAACCATACGTAACATAACTAAACCCAACGTAAAGGCGACCACTAGAGCTGGCCTCCCCAGAGTCGAATAGAACATATTAGAGGACAGCAGAGCTCAGACTTAAATAGAATCGCAATCTACAGCACAAAGGTCATATCTATCCGAGCGTAACCCAAGCTAGCATAACCTATCCAAACGTATCCTACCCAGATATAACGTGCTGCGACCACTATTGGTGGCTTCCCGAGGGCCAATCAGAATATAGCAGAGCACACTAGAGCGCAGGAATCCACCGAACAGCAGTGGATAGCGCAAAACTAAACGCAACCCTATCTTAACCTATCCAGACGTGACATAAGCATACGCAACACATCTGAACCTAACGCACCAAGACAACTGTAGCTGGCCTCCCCAGTGCCAAGCAGAATATACTACAGCACAGCAGAGCGCAGGAATCCACGGCATGGCAGTATGTAGCACAAAAGTCATACGTATCCTGTCCTAACCTGGCACAAACCAACCTATCTAAACGCAGTGCATTCCAGTATAACGTGACATGCCCAACGCTGCTGGCCTCCCCAGAGGAGAGCGGAACATATTAGAGCACAGTAAAGACCGCAAGGCACCGAATAGCAGTTTATAGCGCAAAAGTCAGGGATATCGTATCCTAACCTAACCAAAGGTAACATAAACATACGTAACATATATAAACCTAACGAGACGAGATCACTATTTTTGGGTTCCCCAGAGCCAAGCAGAATATGCAAGAGCACAGTAGAGCGCAGGAATCCACCCCATTGAAGTGCATAGAACAGAAGTGAAGGA
>NW_016912840.1:0-728 GCF_001483705.2 Eufriesea mexicana
CTCTGGAATCTGGCTGGAAAATTCAATTTTACTGACATTTTCGACTAACAGCGTGGTGAGTTAGCTTTCTCGCATAAAAAAGGAGGAAAGATCCTATCGGCGTGGTATAGGCATTGCAATGCAATAGAATCATCCTGTGAAATTCAATTTTATTGACATTTTTGTCTAATAACGTGGTGAGCTAACTTCCTTGCATAAGTAACAAATAAAGATCCATTTGCAGTGCTTTATCCACAGGAATGCTGTAGAATCTGGCTGGAAAAATCAACTTTACTGACATTTTGGCCTAGTATCGCGGTGAGCTACCGTTCTTGCATAAATAAGTAGGAAAGTTCCTTCTGGAGTGCTGTAGCCATAGCAATCCTGTAGAAGCTGGCTGGAAAATTCAATTTTATTGACATTTTCGACTAACAGCGTGGTGAGTTAACCTTCTCGCATAAATAAGGAGGAAAGATTCTATTGGCGTGCTATAGGCATTGCAATGCTATAGAATCTTCCTGGAAAAATCAATTTTATTGATATTTTCGATTATTAATATCGTGGTGAGCTAACTTCCCTGCATGAGTAACGAGGAAAGATCCATTTGGAGTGCTATATCCACTGGAATGCTGCAGAATCTGGCTGGAAAGTTCAATTTTATTGACATTTTCGACTAATCTCGTGGAGAGCTACCCTTCTTGCATAAATAAGGAGCAAGGAACTTTTTGGAGTGCTATAGCCATTGCAAT
>NW_016912841.1:0-580 GCF_001483705.2 Eufriesea mexicana
ACATTAGAGCGCAGAGATGCACGTAACAGCTGTGTATGGAAGAAAAGTCAAAGTAGCCGATCCGATGACAAACGTAAAAGAAACGAACGTAACATAACTCAACCTGCCATGACGAGACCACAATTGCTGTCCTCCACAAAGACAGGCAGAATGTATTAGAGCAAAGTTGATCGTATAAATCCACCAAATAGCAGTGTATAGTACGAAAGACGTAGCTATCATAACCAAACATAGCGCAACCCAACCTAGCAAAACGTAACCTAACACAACCTGACGTGCCACGGCCACTATTGCTCGCCTCAACAGAGTCGAGCAGAGTATAGTAGAGCAATGTAGAGGGCTTGAATCCACCAAATAGCAGCTTATAGCACAAAAGTCAAAGAAATCCTGATCGAGCATTCCTAACCGAACTTAACGAAACGTAACCTTGCTCAAGCTAACGTGCCGGGACCACTATTGCTGTCATCCACAAACACAAGCAGAATGTACTAGACAATGTACTAGAACACATTAGAGCGCAAGAATATATCGAATAGATTTGTATAGCAAAACGTCAGAGATACCCTAAGCTAACATTACA
>NW_016912842.1:0-6803 GCF_001483705.2 Eufriesea mexicana
TATGTTGTGTTAAGTTACGGTAGGATAGGCTTATTTACGTTTAGCTAGGTTGTCTGTGGCTTTTGGGCTATACACTGCTGATCGGTTGGTTCCTGCGCTCCAATGTACTCTAGTTCGCTCTGCCTGGCTTTGCGGAGGCCAGCAATGGTTGTCTCGGCACGTTAGTTTGAGATAGGTTACATTTGGTTATGTTACGTTCAGCTACGTTAGGATACAATGGCTTTCACTTTTATACTATACACTGCTGCTCTGAGGACTTCTGCGCACTGCATTTCACTAATATTCTCTGCTTGGCTCTGAGGAGGGTAGCAATAGTATCCTCGGCACGGTACGTTGTGTTAGGCTACGTTTGGTTAGGTTCGCTTAAGGTAGGCTAGGTAACGTTATCTTTGATTTCTATGACATACACTGCCAGTCTGAGTGCTTCTGCGCTCTTCTCTCCTCCAATATGCTTTGCATCGCGATGGCGAGGCAGGGAATAATGGTCTTGGCACGCTAGTTTGTGTTATCTCACGTTCGGTTAGGTTAGGATGAGCCACGTTATGTTAGGATATTCTTGACTCTTGTGCTTTAAGCTCCAATGCCGCTGATTTCTGCTCCCTCCATTACTCTACTATATCCTGCTCAACTCTGGAGAGGACAGCAGTAGCTGTCGTGGAACGATATGTTGTGTTATGTTACATTTGGTTAGCTACGTTTGTTTACGTTTGGTTAGGGTGACATCGGCCTTTGTGCTATGCACTGCTATTCGGTAGACTTCTGCGCTCCACTGTGCTCTATCATACTCTGCTTGACTCTGTGGGCGTCAGGAATTGTGGTCTCGGCACGATAGGCTGAGTTACGTTATGTTTGGTTAAGTTATGCTTGTTATGGCTAGGTTTGGACAGCCTTGGCTTTCTCAGCATTGACCGTTATTTGGTGGATTCCTGAGACCTACTGTGCTCCACTACACACTGGCCAACTCTGGCGAGGCCGGCAATGGTGGTGGCTGCAGGTAAGGCTTAATTAAGTTACGTTTGAGTATGTAATGATTGGATATGATAGGAGAAGGTAGCTTTGCCATTTATGCTGTACACTGCCATCCGGTGGATTTCGGCGCTCCACTTTTGCCTGATGTGAAATGCTAGGCTCAGGGAAAGACAGCAATAGTTGCCTTGGCACGTTGCACTCTGTTAAGCGACGTTCGGCTGCGTTAGGTTAGGCAAGGTTAGGTTAGGATATCTTTGACTTCTGTGCTACACACTGCAACGTCGCGGATGTCTGTGATCTTCTGTGCTGTAGTATATTTCGCTTGGCTCTGTGGAGGTCAGCAATAGTGGTGTAGGTCGGTTATGTGGTGATACGTTATGTATCGCTACGCTACGTTTGGTTAGGGTAGGCCAGGACAGCCTTGACGTGTGTGCTATACTCTACCGTTTGGTGGATATCTGCGCTCGACTGTGATGTAATTTGCTTTGCTTTGCTCTTGGGAGGGCAGAAACTGTGATCGTTGCGCTTTCGGTGGAGTTATGCTTCGTAAGGTTATGTTAGGTTCGTTTGGGTGGGAGCAGGCTATTTTTGACTTTTGTGCTGCAGACTGAAATGCGGTTGATTTCTGCGCTCTGCTGTGATATAGTAGATTCTGCGTGGCTCTCGCGGTGTCAGTAATGGTGGTCTCGCTACGTTAGGTTGAGTCAGGTTACGTTTGGCTGCGATACGATTGGATAGCTTGGCAGGGGATAGCTACCGCTTTTGCGCTGTACAATGCTATTCGGCAGATTTATGCATTCTTCTGTGCTCTAATATGTTCTGCTTGACTATGGAGTGGTCAGCAGTAGTGGTCTAGGCGCGTTAGGTTTAGCTATGTTGCGTTTGCTTATGTTAGGCTTTGTTAGGTTAGGATTGGATAAACCTGAATTCTATGCTATATAATGCTTTTCGGTGCATCTCTGCGCTCTTAATTACTCTGCTATACTCCGCTCGACTCTGAGGAGACCTGCAAGGGTGGTTTCGGCACGTTAGGCTAAGTTAGGTTGCGTTCGATTAGGTTATGTTCGTTGGGGTCAAGTTGGACAGCTTTGACTTTCGTGGTATATACTGCTATGCGGTGGATTCCTGCGATCTGCAGTGCTCTACCAGACTCATCTCAACTATGAGGAGGCCAGTAATAGTGGTTGCTGCACGTAAGGTTTTGTTACGTTGCGTTTGGTTAGGCTAGGTTGGGCTGGGTTTGTTTATAATGGATAAAACCTTTGTGCTATACACTGCTATTCGCTGGATTTCTGCGCTCTACTCTGCTCCAATATGCTTCGCATGGCTCGCGGGAGGCCAGCAATAGTGATCACGGGACGTTAGGCTCAGTTAGGTTGCGTTTGGCCAGGTTAAATTAGATTGGGTTAGATTAAGACTGTTTTGACTTTCTTGGCATAGACTACATTTCGTTGGATTTCTGCGCTCTTCACCGCTCTACCATACTCTGCACGGCTCTGGGGATGCCAGCAATTGTGCTCGCTGCACGTTAGGTTGAGTTAGGTTACGCTGGGTTAAGCAACGATAGGTTAGGTCAGGAGGGTATACCTTTGTATATTACGTTGTGCACTGCCATTCGGCGGGCGCCTGCACTCTACTGTGCTCTAGCGAGTTCAGCTTGGCTCTGGAGAGGACAGCAATGGTGGAGTTGGCACGCTACGTTTAGTTAGGCTACGTTCCTTTACGTTAGGTTAGGTCAGGTTAGGTTAGTATATCTTTGGCTTTTGTGCTTTACACTGCAATGCGGCCAATTTCTGCGCTCTACTGTGCTCTGGTATATTCTGATTGCCCCTGCAAGTGTCAGCAATAATGGTCTAGGCACGTTAGGTTGAGTTATGTTTGGTCCTGTTAGGTTGGGACATTTTTGGTTACGATATCATTGACTCTTGTGCCGTTCGCTGCAGTGCGGTCAATTTCTACGTTCTACTGCGCTCTAGCTTATTCTGCATAGCTCTGCGTAGGACAGCAATATTTGCCTCGGCAATACCACAATTTCTCGGATCCCGAGAGACGAACAGAGTACAGTGGAGCAATGCAGAGCGCAGGAATCCATCGAATAGCAGCGTACAGCGCAAAAGTCAAAACTACTACGCCCCAACATATCCAAACGTAATATAGCCGAACGCAGCATAACTTATCGTATCGTGACTAGACCACTATCGCTGGCCGCCCCACAGTCAAGTAGAATATACTTGAGCACAGTAGAGCGCAGAAATCCACCAAATGTCAGTGTATAGCACAAGCGTCATAGACATTCTAAACTAACCGGACCTTACCTAACCTAACCAAGCGTAGAATAACACATCATGACGAGACGAGACCTCAATTGCAGGCCTCCCCAGAGCTAAGCAGTACTTGTTAGAGAACAGTAAAGTGCAGAAATCACCGAATATCGGTGTATAACGAAAAGGTCATAGCCATCCGAGCCGTACATAGCATATCATAGCCTAACGAATCGTAACATGACACAACCCATCGTGCTACAAGAGCTATTGCTCGTCCCCCAGAGTCCAGCAGAGTATACTAGACTAACGTAGAGCGCAGAAATCATCCGAACTGCCGTGTATAGCCCAAGAGTCAAAGCTACCCTATCCTGTCCCAACCAATCGTGACATATCCGAACGCAACGTAAATCAAACTAACGTGCCAAGACCAATACTGCTGGCCATCCCAGAGCCGAGTAGAATATACTAGAGCACAGTGGTAATTGAAATCCGCCGAATATTGGTATGTATCGTAAAAGTCAAAGCTATCCTTTCCTAACCTTATCAAATGAAACACCAACAAAAGTTGTCGATCTCAAACTTACGCGCCGAGAACATTATTGCTGGCCTCCCCAGAACCAAACAAAACATGCTAGAATGCAGTAGAGCGCAGAAAGCCGCCGAACAACGGTCTATACCACGAAAGTCAAAGCAATCCAAACCTAACCAGAGCTAACATATCCTAACGAAACGTATCCTTTCCCAACCTATCCTACAGAGACCACTATTAATGGCGTCCCAGAGTCGAGCAGAGTATAGTAGAGCAATGTAGAGTGCAGAAATCCGTCGAATAGAATTGTATAGCGCAAAAGACAAAGCTACCCTCTCCTACCCTATCCAAATGTAGTATATCCAAACGCAACCTAACTTAGCTTAACGTGCCGAGACTGCCCTTGCTGGCCTGAACATAGCCAAGCAGAGTATATTAGAGCTCAGTAGAGCGCAGAAAGCCACAGAATAGCAGTGTATAGCACTAAGGTCAAAGATATCCTAACATAACTAGTCCTTCACTAACCGATCGAACGTAACATAAATCAGACTACCGTGCCACGACCGCTATTGCATGCCCCTCTAGAGGGAAGAGGAGTGGATTCGAACAATGAAGAGTGCAGAAATCCGCCGAATCGCAGTGTATAGCACAAAAGTCAATATCATCCTATGCTAACCAAACCAAACGTAACACAACCGAACGTACCCAACTCAGCCTAACGTGCCGAGAGCAATATTGCAGGCCTCCCTGAGCCATGCAGGACATGTTGGAGGAGAGTAGGGCGCAGAGATCCATAGAATCGCAGTGTACAGCAGAAAAGTCAAGGATATCCGAAACCAGCCCAATCTAACATAACCTAATCTAGCGACGCCAAACTCAACGTTACGTGCCGCGACCACTATTTCTGGCCTCACCAGGGTTTCGCAGAGTATAGTAGAGCAATGTAGAGCGCCGGAAGCCACTGAATAGCCGTGTATTGCACAAAACTCATAGCTATCCTCTCCTAACCTGACCAAACGTAACATAGTCAAGCGCTATCTATACCATACTAACGTGCCGAGACCATCATTGCTGGCATCCGCAGAGCAAAGCAGAACATGGTAGGGCACAGTAGAGCGCACAATCCCACTCAACAACAATTTACACCACGAAAGTCGAAGCTACCATACCCAAACCCAAGCAAGCATGCCCTAACCGAATGTAGGCTTGCACAACCTGACACGTCGAGACAACTATTACTGTCCTCCCCAGAGTCGGACAGAGTATAGTAGAGCAATGCAGCGCGCACTAATCCACAGAAAGGCAGTTTCAACACAAATGTCGAAGCTACCCCACCCTAACTTAACCAAACGTAACATAAGCAGACGCATCGTAATGCAGGCTGTCGTGTCACGAAAGATGTTGTTGGCCTCGCTAGGGCTGAGCAGAGTATAGCAGAGCAATGTAGAATGCTGAAATGGTCCGAATAGCAATGTATAGGTCAAAAGTCGAAGCCATCCTATCCAAGCCATACCAAATCAGACGTAACAAAACCTAACGTACCTCAACCTAACGTGCCGAGAGCACTATTCCTGGCATCCTCAGAGACAAGTAGAGAGCGACAGCGCGAAGAGGAACGCAGAAGTCGATATTATAGCAGTGTGTAGCGCAAAAGTCAATGCTGCCCCAACGTAGCCCAACGTAACCTAACATAGCCAAACGTAGTCTAACTCTACATAACGTGCGGCGACCACTACTGCTGGACTCCAGATGTCCGAGGAGAGTGCAGTGGAGCAATGTAGAGCGGAGGATTCCACCGTATTGCAGTATTTAGAACAAAAGTCAAAGGCACCCTCTCCCAACCTATCCAAATGTAAAATGACGGAACGCAGCATAACACAGCCTAACGTGCCGAGACCAATACTGCTGGCATTCCCATAGACAAGAAGAATGTACTAGAGCACTGCGGAGCGCAGAAATCTTCCGAAGGGTAGTCTATACCACGAAAGTCGAAGCAACCCGTGCCTAACCCTATCTAACGTAATGTAGCCAAACGCAGCCTGATAAGCATAACGGGCCGAGACCACTATTACTGGCCACCCCATCGACGAGCAGATTATTGTAGAGCAATGTAGGGCACAGAAATCCACCGTATAGCCGTGAATATCATAGAAGACAAAGCTACCCTGTACCACCATAACCAAACCCAACCGGAGTCAGCCTGAAATTCCGTGAGCTCTGCTGCTGGACTCTCCAAAGCCAAGCAGAACATACTAGAGTATGGTAGGGCGCAGGAGTACACCGAACAGCAGTGTATGGCGCAAACGTCAAAGCCATCCTATCCAAAGTTAACCTACCCTGACAAAACCAATCGTAAAATAACCAAAACGAAACTGCCGCAACAACCTCTGCTGGGCTCCACTCAGACAAGCAGTGTCTAGTAGAGTAACGCAGAGCGCAGGTATCGACCGAATAGCAGCGTAAAGCATAAAGGTGATAGTTACCTTAACCGAACCTAAACCAACCTAGCCAAGCCAAACCTAACCTAACTCGTCCTAAAGAGCCGGGACCAAAGTTGCTGGCATCACCTGGTCCAAGCAGAACATATTAGGGCAGAGTAGAGCGCAGAAATCAGCCGTATGCTTTGTATACCGCGAAAGAGAAAGCTATCCTCTCCTAACCTAGCCAATCGTAACATAACCAAGCAGAACCTAGCTCAGCCTAACGTGCCGCGACCACTATTGCTGGCCACCACAGAGCCAAGCAGAACATATTAGTGTTCTATTTATCGCCATGCATGTCAGGAAAGTCATAGCAACCCGAGCCTAAGCCAAACCAACGGAACATAAACAAACATAGCCTGCCCCGACCTAACGTGCCAAGACCGCTATTTCTGCCCTCCCCTGCGCAAAGCAGGGCATGCCAGTGCAGAGTGGAGCGCAGAAATTCACCTAATAGCACAATACGGCATTCAAGTCAGAGCTACACCCTCCAAACCTATGCAATCGTTAAATAGCCAAACTTAGAAAAAGTCTACCTAACACGCCGCGGCCACTGCCGCT
>NW_016912842.1:8021-44176 GCF_001483705.2 Eufriesea mexicana
AAAGATATTCTCTCCCAACCTGACCAACAGTAACATAGCCAAACGTAACATAACTCAACCTAATGTGCCGAGACGGCTATTTCTGCCTCACCAGAGTCAAACAGGATATACCAGAGCACAGTATAGCGCAGAAGTGAACGAGATAGCAGTGTACAGCACAGAAGTTAAAGCTACCCTGACCAAACTTTGCACGACCATACCTAAGCGAGTCTAGCTTGACACATCATAAAAAACCGCGACCACAGTCGCTGGTTTTGAGAGAGCGAAGCTCAAAATATTAGAACAGTGTAGTGTGCAGAAGTCCTACAAATAGTAGACTGTAGCGCTAAAGGCATAGCTATCCCCTCCTAACCTAGAGAACCGTAACATAACCGAACGTACCCTAACCCACCCTGAAGTGCATTGACCACTATTTCTGTCCTCCCCAGTTCAAAGCACGACATACTAGAGCGCAGTAGATAGCAGAAAACCACCGATTAGCGGTGTACATCGCAAAAGTTAAAGCTATCCCGATCAAACACATCCCAATCTAACCTACCCGAACATAACGTTACACGACGTTTTGTGCCGAGATAAATATTGCTGGCCTTTCTAGAACCATGCTGAAAGAATTAAAGCACTATAGGGGTCAGAAATCCACCCGACAGCAGAGAATGGCACTAAAGTCAAAGTTATCCACCCGTAACCTAACCAACCGTGTCATAACAAAACGTATCGTAACTCAACCTACCGTGCCGCGACCACAATTGCTGACCTACCCAGAGTCAAGCGGCAAATATTAGAGGAAAGTGGAAAGCAGAAATCCATTTAATCGCTGTGTATATAAGAGAAGTCAAAGCTACCTACGCCAAACCAAACAAACAGGGTATAACCAAACGTACACTGACTCAACCTGACGTGCCGACACCGCTATTGATGCCCTCCGCAGCGCCAAGCATTACATACTGGAACACAGTAGTTCTCAGTAATCAACCGCATTGCAGTGCATATCACAAAAGTGAAGGCTACCCTGATAAAACCAAACCCAGCCTAATCTAACCAAGTGTAACCAAACTAAGCATGTCCTGCCACGGCCGCCATTGCTGGCTTCCCCAAAGCCGAGTAGAGCATAGTAGAGCAACGAAGAGCGCAGAAATCCACCTAATAGCAGCGTATAGCACAAAAGTCAAGGATATCATATCCTAACCTAGCCAAGCGTAACATAACCGAACTAATCGTAACCAAACCTAACGTGCCTAGGAAACTATTGCTGGCCTCTTCAGAGTCATGCAGAAGTTATTAGAGGAGAGTAGAGCGCCGAAATTCAACGAATAGCGGTGTACAGCGCAAAAGTCGCAGCTATCCCAGGCTAACACAGCCAAACATAGTATAGCCATGCGTGACCAAACTCGACATAACGTGCCTGGACCGCCTTTGCTGGCTTCCCCACAGTCAGACAGAATATACTACAGTGCAGCAGGGCGAAGAAGTCCACCATATAGCACTGTGTAACACGAAAGTCAAGGCTATCCTACCATAACCTAACCAAACGTAACGTAATCCAAAGTAACGTTACCCTTCCTGACGTGCCGAGACCAATATTGCTGCCCTCCTTGGAGCTGCGCAGAACTTATTAGAGGAAAGTAGATCGCAGAAGTTCATGGAATCGCTGTACATAGTGCAATAGTCGAAGCTACACCATCCCAACATAGCCAAACTTAACATAACCGAAGGTAGCCTAAGTAAACCTAACGCGTCGAGACGACAATTTCTTTTCTCCCCAGAACCAAGCAGAATACACTAGAGCGGAGCGGAGTGCAGTAATCCACCGCATAGCAACGTCTATCGCGAAAGTCAAAGATATCCTGACCTAGCCTGTCCTAAACTAACCTAACCAATCCTATCCTAGCATAACATAGCCTAACCTAACTTATCATTACCAAAGGAAACATAACTCAAGCTAACATACCGAGAGCACCATTGACGGCATCGCAAGCGCCAGGCGGAGCATGTTAGGGGAGAGTAGAGCACAGAGGTCCATAGAATTGCAGCGTATTGCACGAAAATCAAAGATAACCTAACCTAACCCAAACAAACCTAATCTAAGCAATGATAACCTTACACAAGCTAGCGCTCCGCGGCAACTGTTTCTGGAATTCCCGGAGCAAAGCAGCGGACATCAGGTCACGGTAGGCCATACAAATCCACCGAACAGCAGTGTATAGCACGAAAGCCAACGCTACCCGGTTCAAACCTAATCAAACGTGACATGACCAAACGCAGCTTATCTCAACAAAACGTGCCGAGACCTCGTTTGATGGCCTCCCAGCGCAAGCAGGGCACATTAGAGCACAGCAGAGAGCAGAAATCCACCGAACAACAGTTTGTACCACGAAAGCCAGAGCTATCCTAACTTGGCCGCAACAAATATCCTAGCCAAACGTAGCATAACTCAACCTATCGTGCCGATGGGTATTATTGGGCTCCCCAGAGTAGAGCAGAGTATTGTATACCAATGTAGGGTGTAAAAATCCAGCGAGAATTGGTGTATAGCGCAAATGTCAGAGCTATCCTATCCTACCTAACCAATCGTAACATTAACGAACACCGCCTAACAAAACTTATCGCGCCACGACCACTATTTCTGACCTCCCCAGAGCCAAGCAGAACATACTAGAGCACAGTGGAGCGCAGAAATCCACCGAACAACAGATTATACTAACCAAAGACAAAGCTATCCTAACCGAACGCAACGTAACCTAACCCGACCGAACGTATCGTAACACGACCTACCGTGCCGCGACCACTATTGCTGGCTCCCGAGAGTCGAGCAGAGGATGGCAGGCAGCTGTAGAATGCAGAAGTCCACCGAAGTGCACTGTATAGCACAAAAGTCTAGGCTACCCTGTCCCAACCACACGAAACGTAGCATAACGTAGCATAACCTAACCTAACCTAACTCAGTCCAACGTGCCGACAGCACTACTGCTTGCCTCCCCAGAGCCAAGCCGAATATGCTAGAGCGCAGTAGATGGCAGTAATCCAACGCACTGCAGTGTTTAGCACAGGTGTCAAGGATACCCCAAATTAAGTAAGCACAACCTAACCAATTCATACGTAACATGACTCCACCTAACGTGCCGCGGTCACTATTCCTGGCAACGCCGGAGGCTAGTAGGGCGCAATAGCGTACCATATAGCGCAGGAGCCCACAGAATTGAAGTGTGTAGCTCAAGAATCATAGCTATCCCATTCTAACACAACGTAACCTAACCAAGCCAAACACAATCTAACAGAGCCTAGCGTGCCGCGGCCACAATTGCTGCCCACAGCGCCAAGCAGGACATACTAGAGCACAGTACTACATCGAAATCAAACGAAGAGCAGTCTACAGCGCAAAGGCTCAAGGAATCTTGACAAAACTTAACCTGACGCAACCTCACCGAACATAACCTGACCAGGTGTAACGTGCCGAGATCGCTATTTACGACCCTTCCAGGGACAAGCAGAAAGTATTTGAGCACCGCAGGTCGTAGAAATCCGCCTTATAGTAGGCTACAGCACTGAAGACACAGCTATCCCCTCCTAACGTAACTAATCGTGACATGTCCAAACCTAACCTAGCTCAACCTATCATGACGCGACCACTATTGCTGTCCTCCCCAGAGTCAAGCGGAACAAGCTAGCGGAGGGTAGAACGCAGAAATCCATATGATCGCAGTGTATATCAGAAAAATCAAAGCTACCCGAGCCTAACCCAAACTAACAGAACATAGCGAAACATAGAGAGTCTCAGGCTAACGTGCCGAGACCGCTACGGCAGCCTTCAGCAGAGCCATGCAGGATGCACTAGAGCACAGTAGATCGCAGAGATCCACCGCCTAGCAGTGTAGAGCGCAAGAGTTAGAGGTACCCTGACCAAGCATTGGCTAGCCCAAGCTAACCGAACGTAACCTGACCGAACATAACGTGCCGAGTCCACTATTACTAGCTTTGCCATGGTCAAGCTGATAATATAAAGCGCTGTAGGGAGCAGTAATCCACCTAATGGAAGACTATGACACTAAAGTCAAAGCCATCATCTCCTAACCCAACCAATCGTAACGTAACCGAACATAACATAACACAAACTAACGTGCCGAGACCGCTATTGTTGCACTCCACAGAGCCAAGCTGGACCTACTAGAACACAGCAGAGCACAGAAATCAGCCAAACACCAGTGTACAGCACAACAGTTAAAGCTATCCTGCCAAACTTATCCAGACACAACCTAACCGATCGTAACACGACTCACCATAAAGTGCCGGGACCACTAATGCTGGCTTTGCCAGAGCTAAGCTGAAAATGCTAGCGCAATGTGGCGTGCGGAAATGCATCTAATAGTATACCGTAGCACTAAAGTTCTAGCTAACCTCTCCTAACCTAGAGGATCGTAACATGCCCAAATGTATCCTATCTTACATTAACGTGCCGAGAACGCTATTGCTGCCCCCCTCAGAGCCTAGCAGGACATTCCAGATCACAGTCGATCGGAGATATCCGCTGAATATCAGTGCACGACACAAAAGGTAAACCTACCGTGACCAAACTTTCCCTGACCCAACCAAACCGAAAGTAACCTGACTCACCATAACGAGCCGAGACCGCTATTCCTGGCCTTGGCAGGGTCCAGCTGAGAATATTAGAGCTCTGTAGGGCGCAGAAATCCACCTAGTAGCAGACAATGGCACTAAAGTCAAGGTTATCCTCTCGTAACCTAACCAACCGTATCAAAACCAAACGTATCCCAACTCAAGCTAACGTGCCTCGACCACTATTGATGTCCTCCCCAGAGCCAAGCAGAACACATTATTGGGTGGTCGGGCGCAGAAGTCAATAAATCGCAATGTACATCGGAAAAGTTAGAGTTACCCAAGCCAACGGAACAAAGACAAATATAGCCTGTCTCAACCTAACGTGCCGAGACAGCTACTGTTGCCCTCCCCAGAAACCAGCAGGACATACTAGAGCACAGCAGGGCGTAGAAATCCACCCAATAGCAGTGTACAGCACAAAAGTTAAAGATACCCTTACCAAACGTAGCTTGACCCAACCTAACCGAACGTAGCTTAGCCAATCATAACGTGCCGATACCACAATTGCTGCCCCTTCCAGGGTCAAGCTAATCATATTATAGAACAGCAGAGCGCAGAAATCCGTCGAGTAGCAGTGTCCAGAGCAAAAGTCAAAGCAATCCTCTCCTAACTTAACCAACCATAACATACACAAGCGTAACATACGAGAAACTAACATGCCGAGACCACCATTACGGCCCTCCCGAGGGTCGAGCAGTGTATAGCATAGCAATGTAGAACGCTGAAATCTTCCGACCAGCAGCGAATGCCTCAAAAGTCAAATCTATCCTACCAAACGTAACCCAACCTTACCAAACCAAACGTAACATAACCCAACCTAACCGTCCGGGAGCACTACTGCTGGCGTCAACGGAGATAAGCGGGGCGTGATAGCACAATAAAGAGCGCAGAAGGCAATACAATAGCAGGGTTGAGCACAAAAGTCTAAGCTATCAATACCGGACCCAACCTGACCTAACCAAATCAAACATAATCTATCACAACCTATATTGCGGTAGCCGGTATTGCTGGCCTCCACAGAGCCATGAAGAGCATATTAGAGTACAGGAGAGAGACGAAATTCACAGGTCGCAGGGTATAGCAGTAAGCTCAGTGCTAACCAAATCAGGTTCAAGCAAACATAACGTAACCAAGCGTGTCCCAATTCAAGCTAATGAGCCGCGGCCGCTATCTCTGGCCACCCCAGAGCGAACCAGAGCATACGAGATCACAGTAGAGCGCAGAAAGCCACAGAAAGGCGGTTTATACCACAAAAGTCAATGATATCCCAGCCTAACCAAACCACAGATAGCATAAACAATCGTAATCTAACCTAACCTAACGAGCCTAGACGACAATGGCTGACCTCCCCAGAGCTTATCAGAATTTACTAGAGCACAGTACTGAGCAGAATTCCGCCGCATTGCAGTGCATAGCACAAAAGTCAAACGAACCCTACCCTCACCTAGCCAAACGTAACATAACCAAACGCAACATGACACAACCCAACGCGCCGCAGACACTATTTCTGGCCTCCCCAGAGCAAAGCAGAGAACATTAAATTATGGTAGAGCGCAGAAATCTAGCGAATAGCAGTGAATAGCACAAAAGTCATAGCTATCCCAGCCTAACATAGTCAAGCATAACATAGCCAACCTATCCTAACCCAACCTAACGTGCCGAGGCCACTATTACTCAGCTGACCAGAACAAAGCGGAACGTATAAGCGCACAGTAAAGCGCAGAAATACACTGAATAGCTGTGTATAGCACATAAGTTGAAGTCGTCGTTTCCTAGCATCACAAATCGTAGCATAACCAATCGTAACATAACTCAACGTAGAGCGCCGCGATCACTATTGCTGGGCTACCCAGACGCGAGCAGAGTATAGGAGAGCACAGTCGAGCGCAGAGTTCCACCTAATGACAGTTTATATCACGAAAGTCAAAGCTATACTTTCCCAACGCAACGTAACCTAACGCAACCGAACGTATCGTAACAGGAACTAACATGCCGCGAACACGATTGCTGGCCTCACGAGAGTCAAGAAGAACATACCAGGGCACAGTGTAGCGCAGAAATCCACAGAACAACAGATTACACCACGAAAGGCAAAGCTATCCTAACCTAACCAAATACAATATAACATAACCGAACGTTGCATAACTCAACCTGTCGTGCCGAGGCCACTATTACTGGCCTCCCCAGTACCGAGCAGAGTATTGTAGATCAATGTAGGGCGTATAAATCCACCGAGTATTGGTGCACAGCGCAAAAGCCAAAGCTATCCTCTCCTACCTAACTAATCGTGAAATTAACATACGTAGCATAGCACACGTTATCGCGCCACAACCACTATTGCTGGCCACCACATAGCAAAGCAGAACATACAAGACCACAGTGGAGCGCCGAAATCCATCGCACAACAGATTATACCGCGAAAGGCAAAGCTACCCATACCTAGCCCAGACTGACGTAACCCAACCGAACGTAACATGACTCAACCTAACCAGACGAGACAATATTGCTGGCCTTACCAGATACAAGCAGATCGCATTTGAGCACAGTAGAGTGCAGAAATCAGCCGTATAGCAGTGTATAGCTCTAAAGTCTAAGGTATCCGATCCGAACCGGTCCAAACGTAACGTATCGTAACGTAACGTAACTCAGCCTAACGTGCGGAGACAACTATTGCTGACCGCACTAGAGCCAAGTAGAACATATTTGAGTGGAGTAGAGAGCAGAAATCCACCGAATGGCAGTATATATTACAATAGCCTTCACCACCAGCTCCTGACCTAGCCAATGTTAACACCACCAAATGCAACCTAACAAAACCTGACCTGCCGCAACAGCGATTGCTGGCCTCCACAGCGCCAGGCAGAACACATTAGTGGATAGTAGAGCTCAGAAATCCATAGTATCCTACTGCACATCAGAAAAGCCTAAGCTACCCAAGTCTAACCCAGACCAACAGAGCCTAACCAAACATAGCATAGCTCCACGTAACGTGGCGCGAGAACATTTGCTGGGCTCCCAAGGATCTAGCAGGACATAGTGGAGCACAGTAGAGGGCAGGGATCCACCGAATGTTAGTGTATAACACGAAAGTCAAATCTATCCAAACCTAACCCAAACTAACTTAACGCAGCCATACGTAGCCTAGCTCAACCTAACGGGACGAGATCACTACTACTGGCCTCCACGTAGTCGGTCAGAACATATGAGAGCAAAATAGAGAGCAGAAACCGGCCGCATGGAAGTATACAGCGTGAAAGTCACAGCTAGCCTTACCAAAGCTAACCAAACCTAGCCAAGCAAAACGTAACATAAAAGAGTCTAATGTGACGAGGCCACTATTGCTGCCCACCCCAGAGCTTAGCACAAGATATTAGGGCACAGTTGATCGCAGAAATTCACCGAGGAGCAGTGTAATGAACAAAACTCAAAGCCACCCAGACCAAGCCTAACCTAACATAAGATAACCAAACGTAACATAACACAACCTATCGTGCAACGACCGCCATTGCTGGCCTCTCCCGAGTCGAGTATGGTATAGTAGAGCAACGAAGAGCGCAGAAGTACACCGAATGGTAATGTATAGCACAAAACTCAAAGACATCCTACCTTAACCTAACCAAGCTTAATATAACCAAACGTAACAAAACTCCAACTAACGCGGCGCTCTCACAATTTCGGGCCTCCGCACAGCAAAGCAGGGAATATTAGATTGCAGTAGAGTGCAGAAATCCCACGAATAGCTGTGCATATCGCTAAATTCAAAGCAAACTTTGCCTAACATAACCAAACATAACAAAACCAGCAGTAACCAATCCAAACCTAACGCGCCGCGGCCGCTATTGGTGGCCTCCCCTGAGCCAAGCAGGACATACTGGAGCCGGTCGGAGTGCAGAAATGCACCGAAAAACAGTTCATACCACGAAAGGCAAAGCTAAGCTAACCTAACCTAAACTAACATAGCCAAATCCAACGTATCCTATCACAACATAACGAGCCGCGACCACTATTGCTGGCCTGCCGAGAGTCGAGCAGAGCATAGTAGGTAGACGTAGAGCGCAGAAAATCTCCGAAGGGCGGTGTATGGCACAAAATTCTGGGCTATCCTATCCTAACAACAACAAACTTAACACGACCGAACGCAACCTAACTCAGCCTAAAGTGCCGAGGCCAATAATGCTGTCCTACCCATAGTCAAGCAGAATATACAACAGTACAGCAGAGCGCAGAAAGCCTCCGTATAGCAGTGTATAGCACAAAAGTCAAAGTCATCACAGCCTAACCTGCCCTAACCTAACCTAATCAAAGGTAAGATAGCTAAACTTATCGAGACGAGACCACTATTGCTGGCCTCCCCAGTGCAGCGCAGAACATATTACAGTACAGTAGAGTGCAGAGATCCACCGAATAGCAATTTGTAGCTCAAAAGTCAAAGGCATCCTGCCCAACGTAACATAACCTAGCCTAACCAAGTGCGCCTAACACAACCTAACATGCCCAGGCCTCTGTTGCTGGCACTCCCAGAGCCAAGCAGAGCATATAATGTCACAGTCGAGTGCAGAAATCCAGCGAATGACAGTGTACAGCACAAAGGTAGAAGCTATCCTAGCCTGGCTTAACCCAACGAATCATAACCAAACGTAATCTAGCTCAATCTAGCGTGCCTAGACCATCGCAGCGTACAGCAGAAAAGTCGGTGGGATCTAAACCTAACCCAAACTAACATAACCTAGTCCATCGTAGCAAAACGCAATGTAACGGGCCGCGACCACTGCTTCCGGCCTCCCCAAGGTCTAGCAAAATAGAGCAGAGCAAAGTTGAAGGCAGCAATCCACCGAATATCTGCGTATAGCACGTGAGTCGAAGCTACCCTAACCAAACGAAACCGAACCTAACTAAACAAAACGTAGCCTAAGGCAACCTAACGCGCCAAAGCACAATTTCTCAGATCCCGAGAATCGAACAGAGTATAGTGGAGGAATGCAGAGCGCAGGAATCCACGGAATAGCAGTGTACAGCACAAAAGTCAAAACTACTACACCCCAACATATCCAAACGTAATATAGCCGAACGCATCATAACTTAACCAAACGTGCCTGGAACACTATCGCTGGCCATCACATAGCCAAGCAGAATATTCTAGAGAGCAGTAGAGCGAAAATGTCCACCGAATAGCGGTGTATAGCGCAAAAGTCGAAGCTGCCATCTCATGACCTGACCAAACGTAACAGAACCAAACGTAACATAACCAAACGTTACCTATCTGATTCTAAGGTGCAGAGACCACTATTGCTGGCCTCCGCAGAGCCTAACAGAATATGGTAGAGGAGAGTAGAGCACAGGAGTCCAAAGAATGGCAGCGCACAGCGTGAAATTCGAAGAAATCCCTACCTAGCACTAGCAAACCTAACCGAAGCAAACGCAGAATAACCAAACCTAACGAGGCGATGCCTCTATTTCTGGCCTTCCCAGAGACAAGTAGATCATGTTAGAGCACAGTAGAGCGCTGCAATCCACCGAATAGGAGTATCTAACGCAAATGTCAAAGCCATCCTAACCAAACCTAGCGTAACATAGACTTACTAAGCGTAATCTATCCCAAGCTATCGTGCCACGACCGCTATTACTGGTCACTCACGGTCGGCCAGAGAATAGCAGAGCAACGAAAAGCGCAGAGATCCACCGAACAGCTGTGTATAGTGCAGAAGTCATAGTTGTCCTATTCTAAACTATAGGTTAACAATCCGAGGTTAACCAAACCAAACGCAGCTTAACTCAACATAACTTCCCGAGATCACAACTGCAGGCCCCCCAGCGCCAAGCAGAGCATATTAGATCTCAGTAGATCGTAGAAGTCCACCGCATAGCAGTGTATAGCACAATAGTCAAAGCTATCATATCCTAACCTGAACAAACGTAACGTAACTCAAACTAACATGCTCACGCCAGTATTGCTGACCTCCCCAGAACCAAGCAGAATATGCCAAAGCACAGTTCTGTGCAGAAATCCTACTTATTGCAGTGTAGAGCACACAAGTCAATGCCATTCTGACGAAACTTATCCTTACCATACATAACCAAGCGTAGGCTTACCATACGAAACGTGTCACGACCATTATTCCCCCCCCCCCAGGGCCAAGCTGAACATATTAGAGCACAGTAGAGCGCAGAAGCCAACCGAACAACTGCTTATACCACGAAAGTCATAGCAATCCGTACACAATCCAAAGAAGTATAACCTAAGCAAACGCAGCCTCCCACAACCTAACGTGCCGAGAACACGATTACTGACCACCCGAGATACGAGCCGAGCATAGCAGAGCAACGTAGAGCGTAGAAATCCACCGAATAGTGGTGTACGGCAAAAAGTCACGTCCATCCAATCTTAACGTAACAAAACATAATACAACCGAATGTAGCAGAACTTTACCAAGCGTGCGTAGACCACTATTGCTGACATCCCCAGAGGCAAGCAGAACCTACTTCAGCTCAATAGAGCGCTGGAATCCACCGAATATCAGTGTACAACACGAAAGGCAAAGCAATCCAGACCTAACCGAAACTGACATAACCTAACTAAACGTAGCGTATCTCAACATAAGGCGCCGAGATCACAATTGCTGGAATGCCCAGAGCTGAGCGAAACATATTAGAGCACAGTAGGGCGCAGAAATGAATGGAATCGTAGTGCATAGCAGAATAGTCGACGATATCCTATACTAACGTAGCCATACATAACGCAGCCGAATGTAGCCCAACCCATCCTAACGTGCCGAGACCGCTATTGCTAGCCTCCACAGTGCCAAGAAGAATATGCTACAGCACAATAGAATGCAGTAATCCACCGCATGGCTTTGTATAGCACAAAAGTGGAAGAAATCGTCGTCAAACGTGTCCTATCCTAGCCTATCCAAACGTACAATAACTCAATATGAGTTGCCGAGATTAGTGTTGCTTGCGTCCCCAGAGCCAAATGGAGCATATCAGGACAATGTAGAGGACAGATATCCGCCGAAGGTGGGAGTATAACTCAAAATCAAATTTATCCTCCCCAAACCTGACCAAGCGTGGCAAAACCGAACGTATTATGACACAACCCACCGGGCAGCGTCAACTATTGCTGGCCTGACGAGAGTCGAGCAGGGTATAGCAGAGTAATGCAGTGCGCACTAATCCAACGAAGGGCAGTGTATGGCACAAAATTCTAAGCTACCCTATCATAACCTAACCAAACGAAACATAACCAAACGCAACCTAACTCAGCCTAATGTGACGAGACGCCTACTACTGCCCTCCCCAGAGCCGAGCAGGATATTATAGAGCACTGTATATCTCATTAATCCACCCAACGACAGTGTATACCACGTAAGCCAAAGTTGTCCGTACCTAGCCCAGACTAACCTAACCCAACCAAACATAACCTAACTCAAACCTAACCAGACGAGACAATATTGCTGGCCTTCCCAGAGCTAAGCAGAACGCATTAGAGTACAGTAGAGCGCAGAAATCAACTTTATGGCAGTGTATACCTCCAAGGACTGAGCTACTCTATCCGAACCGGGCCAAACGTAACGTACAATAGCTCATCCTATCGTGCCGAGGCAACTATTGCTGACCTCACTAGAGGCAAGTAGAACATATTTGAGGGGAGTAGAGCGCCGAAACCCACCGAATGGCAGTATATACCACAATACCCGACGCCACCAGCTTCTGACCTAGCCAACGGTAACACCACCAAACGCAACCTAACAAAACCTGGCGAGCCGCGACAACGATTGCTGGTTTCCACAGAGCCAAGCAGAAAATGTTAGTGGATACTAGAGCTTAGAAATCCATAGTGTCGTAGTGCGTATCAGAAAAGCCTATGCTACCCATGCCTAACAACGAGCCGCGACAACGATTGCTGGTTTCCACAGAGCCAAGCAGAAAATGTTAGTGGATAGTAGAGCTCAGAAATCCATAGTTTCGTAGTGCATATCAGAAAAGCCTATGCTACCCAAGCCTAACCCAGACCAACAAAGCCTGTCCAAACATAGCGTAGCTCCGCGTAACGTGGCGCGACCACAGTTTCTGGACTCCCAAGGGTCAAACAGGGTACAGTAGATCATAGTAGGGTGCAGAAGTCAACCGCATGTCAGTGTACACCACTAAAGTCAAGTCCATCCAAACCAAACCCAAGCTAACTTATCGAAACCATACGTAGCCTAACACAAACCAACGTGCCGAGACCACCATTACTGACCACCCACCCCCGCCCCTCTGAGTCAAACATTGCAATAGAATCTGAGTGGAAAGTTAAATTTCATTGACATTTTCGAATAAAATTCGACTGGATGTCGAATAAGATATTCGACCGTGCTCTAGTATATTCTGTTTTACTCTGGGGTGGTCAGCGATAGTTGTCTGGGCACGCTAGGTTGAGTTAGGTGACGCTTGGCGTGGCTTCGTTAGGATACGTTTGGTCAGGGTAGCATTGTCTTTCCTGCTATAGACCGCTATTCGGTCGATGTCTGCTCTCTTCATTGCTCTTCTACAGTCCGTTAAGCACTCGTGATGGCAGCAATAGCGGTCGTGGCACGTCATGTTGCGTCCGTAGCGACCGCTTATGCTACGTTTTGTCCGGTTAGGAGGGGATAGTCCTGACTTTCGTGCTGTACACTGCTATTCGCTGGGTTTCTGTGCTCTACTGCAATCTAATATTCCCTGCATTGATCGGGCAGTGCCAGGGATAGTGGCTGCCGCGCGAAATGTTGTGATAGGTTACGCTAGGTGAGGCTAGGTTTGTTAGGGTTAGGTTAGGGTATCTTTGTCTCTCGCGCTATACACGGATATTCTATGGACCTCTGCGTTCTACTCTCCTCAAGTATGCCCTGCTTGGAGCTGGGGAGGCTGGAAACAGAGCACTCGGCACGTTAGGTTGAGTTATGTTGCGTTTGGTTAGGCTTGGTCTGTTTGAGTTTCGCTAGTATAGCTCTGACTTTTGCCCTATACACTTCGATACGCCGGTTCTCTGCCTCCTACTGCGCTCTAATATGTTCTGCTTGGCTCTGGTGAGTGGAGCAACAGCTGTTTCGGCACGTTAGCTTGAGTTATGTTACGCTTGGCTACGTTACACTTCGTTAGGTTAGGAATTGAACATTACTTTCAGCTCGGTTACGTTCGTTTATGCTTTGTTTGATATGTAAAGATAGGGTAGCTCTGAATTTTGTACTCTGCACTGCGATTCTATGAATTTCTGCATTCTACTCTCCTCTAATATATTGTGCTTGCCTCTGGGGAGTGCAGGAATGATGCTGGTCTCGTCGTGTTAGGTTGAGTTAGGCTACGTTCGGTTCGGTTACGTTAGTTTGGGTTAGGTATGCATAGCTTTGACTTTTCCACTGTACACTGCCATTCCATGTACTTCTGCGCCCTACTCTCCTCTAATACGTCCGGCCCTACTCCGGGGAGGCCAGCAACAGTGGTCGCAGCACGTTAGGTTCAGTTACGTTACATTTGGTTACGTTACGATTTGTTACGTTAGGATGGCCTAACTTTGGCTTTTGTGCTATTCACTGCGATTCTATGGACTTGTGCGATCAGCTATCCTCTCATGCCTTCTGCTTGGCCCTGTGGAGGCCAGCAACGGTTGTCTCGGCACGTCGTGTTTGGCTATGTTGCGTTCGGGTATGTGACGGTTGGTTGCTTTAGGAGGGTGTAGCTTTGTCTTTCGTACTGTACACTGCTATTCGCTGGTTTTATGCCGTCTACTGTGCTCCAGTATGTACTGCTTCGCCCCGGGGACGCCAACAATTGCGGCCTCGGCGCGTAAGGTTGAGTTATGTTACGCTTGGCTACGTTACGCTTGGTTAGGTTAAGACAGGATATCTTCGACTTTTGAGCTATACACTGCAATGCGGTGGATTTCTGCGCCCTATCGTGCTCCCGTACAATCATGTAGATCGTGGGGAGCCGTGTAATTGTGTCATTGCACGTTAGGCAAAGTTAGGTTACGTTAGGTTCGCTTAGGCTAGGTCAGGTTATGCTAGGATACCTTCGATTTTTGTCCTATTCACAGCAATGCGGTTGATTTTGGCGCTCTACTGTGCCCTCGTACGTTCCGCCTGGTTCTGGCGAAGCGAGCAATAGTGTTCTCGGCACGATAGATTGGGATAAGATACGTGCGGCTATGTTACATTCCGATATGTTGGGATAGGGCAGCTTCGACTATTATGCCGTGAACTGCGATTCTATGGATTTCTGTGCTCTACTCTCCTGTAATATGTTCTGCTTGGCCATGGGGAAGGCCGCAATAGTTATCTCTGCACGAGCAGGGCGCTGAAATCGGCCGCACTGGAGTGCAAAGCACAAAAGCCAGGCACAACCAAACCCGACCTGACATAGCCCAACCTATCCAAGCGAAGCCTATCTCAACCTAACGTGTCGAGACTACTATTGCTGGTATCCACCGTGCCAAGCATAGCATATTAAGGAAAAGCAAAGCTCAGTTGTCCTCCGAATTGCTTTGCATAGCGCAGAAGTCGAAGCCGTTCTAACCAAACCTAACCACCGTGACCTAACCCAATGCAGACTATCTCAACCAAACGTGCCGAGACCTCTATTGATGGCCACCCCAGCGCCAAGCTGAGCATATTAGATCTACGTAGATCGTAGAAATCCACCGAATTGCAGTGTATAGCACAAAAGTCAAATCTATCCTATCCAAACCTGACCAAACCTTACCTAACCGTACGTCACATAACTCAAACAAACGTGCCACGACCACTGTTGCTGGCCTCCAGAGAGAGAAGTGGAAGTAAGTAGCGCAACGCCGATCGCAGATACCGAACGAATAGCAATGTATAGCACAAACCTCGAAGCTACGATGTCCAAACTTAGCCTAACCTAACTAAACCGAACGTAACATAATTCAGCCAAAAGTGCAACGACTGTTATTGCTGGCCTCACCAGAGGCAAGCAGAAGCTAGTGGAGCAATGCAGTGTACAGATATCAACCGAAAAGCAGTGTACAGCACGAATGTCAAAGCTAACCTGGCGAAACATGTCCTAACCTCGCCGAGCCAAGCGCAGCATATCTCAACCTGGAGTGCCGAGACCACTATTGCTGAACTCCTGAAAGCCAGGCAGAACATATTGAAGCACAGTGGAGCGCAGCAATCTACCGTGTAGCAGTGTACAGCACAAAAGTCGAAGCTATCATACCCTAACCCAAACGAACGTAACGAAACTCGAACTAACGTGCCTACACCACTATTGCAGAATTCCCCAGAACCACGCATAATATAACATAGCACAGTAGAGTGCAGAAATCCGCCTCACTGCAGTGTATAGCACGCAAGTCAGTGCCATTCTGACGAAACTTATCCTAACCATACATAACCAAGCGCAAGCTTACGCCACCAAACGTGTCACGACCACTATTGCTGGCCTCCCCAGGGCGAAGAGGAACATACTGGAGCACAGTAGAGCGCAGGAGCCCACGGAACAACGTTGTACACCAAGAGCGCCAAGGATATCCAAGCATAACCCAAGCAAACGCAACCTAACCAAACGTTGCCTAACAGTACCTAACGATCCGAATCCACTACTACTGGCCTCCACAGGGTCGTGCAGAGCATATTGCAGCAACGAGGGGCGCAGAAACACACCGTGTTGCAGTGTATAGTGCAAAAGTCGAAGATATCCTAGCCTAACGTAACAAAACATTATACAACCTAGCGTAACCCAACACTACCTAACGTGCATAGACCACCATTGCTGACCTCCCCAGAGCCAAACAGAATATACAAGAGCACATTAGAGCGCAGTAATCCACCGCATTGCAGCGTTTGGCACAATACTCAAATATATCCTAACCAAGCCTCTTTCAACCTACCCTAACCGAACGTAGCCTAACTGAACATAACGTGCCGAGAATAATATTGCTGGCCTCCCCAGAGCCAAGCAGAGTATATTTGCGCAATGTAGAGAGAAGAAATCCACCGTACAGCGGTGTATAGCTTAGAAGTCACAGCGTTCCTGTCATAACCTAACCAAGTGTAACATGACCAAACGTATTCTAACTCACCCTATCGTCCCGCGACCACTATTGATGGCCTCCCGAGATTCGAGCAGGGTATAGTAGAGCATTGTAGAGATCAGAGATCAACCGATGGGCAGTGTACCGCACAAAATTCTAAGCTACACTATCCTAGCCTAACCAAACTTAACATAACCAAACGCAACCGATCTCAAACCATAGTGCCGAGAGCAGAACTGCTGAACTCCCAGTAGCCAAGCAGAATATACTAGAACAAAGTAGAGCGCAGAAATCCACCGAATGGCAGTGCATAGCGCAGAAGACAAAGCCACCCTAACCAAACATAGCCAAACCTATCCCAACCAAGCGTAACCTATCCCAAACAATCCTGCCACGACCGCTACTGCTGGCCACCCTAGGTACAAGCAGATGCTAGTTGAACAATACAGTGCACAGGCACCGACCGAATAGCAGTGAATGGCACAAATGTCAAAGCTATCCTAACCAAGCTTATCCTATCATCGAGAAGCCAAGCGTAACATTACCCAACCTAGCGTGCCGAGGCCACCATGGCTGGCCTCCCCGGAGCCATTCATATCATATTAGAGCACAGTAGTGCGCAGAAATCCAGCGACTAGCAGTGCATGACGCAGAAGTCAAAGCTATCCTCTCCTTACCTAACCAAACGTAACATAAGCGGACGTAACGTAGCCCAACATGAAGAGCCATGACCGCTATTTCTGGCCATGCGGCTGCTAAGCAGAGTACAGCAGAGCGGTATACAACGCTGAAGTAGACGGGATAGCAGCCTATAGCACAAACGACAAAGCTATCCTAACCGAACAAAACGCAACCTAACTCAGGCTAATGTGCCGAGGCCAATACTGCTGGCCTCCCCAGAGCCAAAAAGAATATACTGGAGCACAGTAGAGCGCAGAAGCTCGAGGAATAGCAGCGTACAGCACGAAAGGCAAAGCCATACTAACCAAACCTAACCTAACCTGACCTACCAAATCGTTCCCTACCTCAACCTACTGTGCCAAGACCGATCATTGATGTCCTCCCTAGAGACTAATGGAGTATAGTAGAGCAACAAACAGCGCGAATATCGCCCGGAAAGCAGTGTATAGCGCAAAAGTCAAAACTACCCTATCCTAACCTGACCAGCGTAACGTAACCACAAGTAGCCTAATTATTCCTAACGTACCCAGACATCTATTGCTGCCCTCCTCAGAGACACGAATAACCAGCCGCAGTACAGTGAAGCGCAGATGTCCGTCGAACAGATGTTTATAGCACGAAAGTGAAAGCAATCCAAGCCTAACCCAAGCGAACATAACCAAGCCAAGCGTAGTCTGACTCATCCTAACTTGCCGAGACCACTATTACTGGCACCTTCAGAGTCGAGCAGAGTACAGTGGAGTTATGTAGAGCGTAAAAATTCTCCGAATAGCTGTGTACAGCACAAAAGTCGAAGCGCTCCTATCCTAATAAATCGTGACATTACCAAGCGTAGCATATCACATCCTATCGCGTCAGGACCGATATTGCTGGCTTCCCCAGAGCCAAGCAGGGTATGCTAGAGCACTGTAGAGCGTAGAAGTTCACCAAACGTATGTGTATACCACGAAAGTGGAATCTATCCAAACCTAACAAAAGCTAAAATAACGTAACCAAGCGTAGCCTAACTCAACCTAGCGGGCCACGACCGACCATTGATGGTCTCTCTAGAGTCGAATGAAGAATAGTAGAGCATCGAAGAGCGCGGATATCCACCGAGTAGCAGTGTATAGCACAAAGGTCAAAGCTCTCCCGTCCTAACCAAACCAAACTTAATCTAACACAACCTTACGTGCCGCGACCACTATTGCTGGCCTCCCAGGGCCACGCGGAACATATTAGATGAGAGTAGGACGCAGAAATCCACAGGAGCGCAGTGTATAACAGAGAAATCGAAGCTGTCCATACCACACCCCTGCCAACATAAACTATCCGAATGTAACCTAACACACCTAACACGCCGCGGCTACTATTTCTGACCTCCACAGAGCCAAGCAGAACATAATAGAGAAAAGAATATCGCAGAAATGCACCGAATAACTGTTTATACCACGAAAGTCGAAAGCATCAAGGCCAAACCCGAACTAACATACCCCAACCGAACGTAGTCTAGCACAACCTGACGTCCCGAGACAACCATTACTGGCCTCCGCAGAGCCAAGCAGAGCATATTCGAGAGGAGTAGGGCGCAGAAATCCATAGAACCGCAGTGTATAGCATAAAAGTCGAAGATATCCAAACCTAACCAAAGCTAACGTAACCTAGCCAAACGCATCCTATCTCAACCTAACGTGCTGAGACCGCTATTACTGGCTTCGCAGAGCCAACCTGAGCATGCTAGAGCACAGTAGATCGCAGGGATACAACGTATAGGAGTGTATAGTACGAAAGTCAAAGACATCCTAACACAGCCAATCAAATCTTACATAACAAAACGTGACCTAACTCAACATAACGCGCAGCCGCCACTATTTCTAGCATTCTTAGATCAAATCAGGGCATATTTGTTCAGAGTAGAGCGCAGAAATCCCACAAACGGAAGTGTAAATCGCAAAAGTTGAAGCTATGCTATCCTAACCTACCAATACGTGACGTACCCGCACGATACGCAAATATCCCTAGCGTGCCGAGGTCACTATTGCTGCCCACCTCAGAGCCAAACAGAACATATTAGGGACGAGTGGGACGCAGAAGTCCATATAATCGCAATGCATAGCGCAATAGTCGAATTCACCCTATCCTAACATAGCCAAACGTAACATAACCGAAAGTGGCTTAACACAACATAACACGCCGAGGCCACTGTTGCTGGCATCCCCAGAGCCAAGCAGAATATACTTGAGCACAGTAGACCGTTGTAATCCAACGCATTCCAGTGTGTAACACAAGAGTCAAAGATATTCTAACAAAATCTTTCCCAACCCATCCTATCCCAACGTAGCCTAACTATACGTAACATGACGAGAATACTATTTCTGGAACGCCAGTGCCAATCAAAGTATATTAGAGCAATGTAGAGCGCAGCGAACCACCGACAAGCTGTGTATAGCGTAAAAGTCGAAGCTATCCTATCCTAAGCTAACCTAACGTAGCACAACCAAACTTTAACTATCACAAACTAACATGACGAGACCACTGTAGTTGCCCCCCCCCCCAAAGCCAAGCAGAATATGCTACAGCACAGCCGGGCGCAGAAGTTCACCGTATAGCACTGGTAGTACAAAAGTCAAAGCTGTCCCATCTTAACCAAACCGAACGTAACGTAATCCAGCGTAAGATAACCCTTCCTGACGTGCCGAGACCTATATTGCAGCCCTCCTTACAGCCGAGCAGAACTTATTAGAGGAAAGTAGAGCGAAGGAGTTCATGGAATCGCTGGGCATAGCGCAATGGTCGAAGCTACATCATCCCAACATAGCCATACTTAACGTAACCGAATGTAGCTTAGGTAAACCTAACGCGCCGAGACCACAACTTCTTTGCTCCCCGGAGTCAAGCAGAATACACTAGAGCGGAGAAGAGCGCAGTAATAAACCACACAGCATTGCCTATCACAAAAGTCAAAGATGTCCTGACGTAACCTGACCTAAACTAACCTAACATAGCCTAACGTATCCTAACATAACCAAACGCAACATAACTCAAACTAACATACCGGGAGCTCCATTGCCGGCATCCCAAGAGCCAGGCAGAGCATGTTAGGGGGAGCAGAGCGCAGAGGACCATAGAATTGCGGTGTATCGCACAAAAATCAAAGATACCCTAAACTAACACAAACAAACCTAATCTAAACAAAAGTAAAGTGGCACAAACTAGCGCTCCGCGGCAACCATTTCTGGCATACCCAGACCAAAGCAAGGAATATTTGTTCGCAGTAGAGCATAGAAATCCGCCGAATAGCAGTGTATAGCACAAAAGTCCAAGCTATCCTGCCCTAACCTAGCCAAGGTAACACAAGAGGACGTAAAGGAGCCCAACCAGACGTGCGGCGAATGCTATTGCTGTTGCCACGAGAGTCGAGTAGAGTATATTTGAGCATTGTAGAGCGCAGAAACCCAACGAAAATCAGTGTAAAGCTTAAAAGTCAAAGCTACCCTAACCTAACCTAGCCAAACGTATCAGAAACGAACGTACCTCAACTGAACACATCGCGCCGGGACCACATCTACTGTCTTACTCAGTGTCGAGTAGAGTATAGTAGAGCACACTAGAGCTCAGAAATCCACGGAATAACGGTGGATGGCACAAAAGTCAAAGCTACGTTCTCCTATCCTAACATAACTTGACATAACCGAACATAACATAACTCAACATAACATGCCGAGAAAGATATTACTGGACTAGCCAGAGTCTAGTAAAGTATAGTACATCAATATAGCGCGTAAAAATGCACCGAATAGCAGTGTATGACACGAAGTCCAAAGCTATCCTATCCTAACCAAACCAAACGTAACATAACTCAACCTAACGTGCCTATACCACTATTACTGGTATCTCCAGAGACCAGGAGAATAATTTAGAGCACAAACGAGCGCAGAAATCCGCCGCATTTGCTGTAAAGCACAAAAGTAAAATCTAACCCAAAATAACCAGACCTAACCTAACGTAACCAAACGTGACACAACGCAAAACCAACGTGCCTAGGCTTCTGTTGCTGGCCTCCGCATCGCCAAGCAGAACATATTAGAGGAGAGTAGCGCGTAGAAGTCCATAGACTGGCAGTGTATAGCATGAAATTCGAAGCCATCCTAACCAAACGTAACATATCTCAACCTATCGTGACGCGACCACAATTCCTGGCGTCCACAGACATGAGCAGAGTGTGATACAGCACAGCAGAGTGCAGCAATCCCCCGAGAAAGGACGTATAGCGCAAAGATCAGAGCTATCCTCTCCTAACCAAACCAATCGGCACATACCCGTACGAAGCCTAACTCAACCTAAAGTGCGGCGACCACTATTCCTTGCATCCCGATCGTCGAACAGAGTATAGTAAGGCCATGTGGAGCGCTGGAATCCACCGAATTGCATTGTGTAGCACAAAAATTAAAGCTATACCTCCCTAACCTAACCAAACATAACCTGACCAAACGTCATCAAACAACGTTATATACCGCGATCACTATTGCTGGCATTCCTGGCAACGCAGAGCATATTAGAGGAGAGTAGGGCGCAGAAATCCACAGAAACGCAGGGTATGGCGGAAAAATCAAAGCTAGCCAAACCTACCAATGATAACGTAAACTAACCAAACGCAACCTAACTCAAACTATCTAGCCGCGGCCGCTATGTCTGGCCTTCACAGAGCCAAGCAGAACATACTACAGGAGAGAAGGGCGCAGAAATACATAAAATCGCACTGTGCTGTAGAAAAGTCAAAGATATCCAAACGGAACACAAACAAGCATAACATAACATAAGGTAGCCAAACTCAAAGAAACGTTCCGCAGCCACAATTTACGACCTCCCCAGGATCTAACACATTAGATTAGAGCGAGGTGTAGGGCAGGAACACACATAACAACTGCGTACAGCGCAAGAGAAGATGATATCCTAACCTAACAAGACCGAACCTAACCTAACCAAAACAACCAAACGTAGAGTAACTAAACGTAACGTGCCGCAACCACTATTGCTGGCTTCCCCAGAGAGAAGCAGAATATGATAGAGCACAGTGGAGCACAAGAGTCTATAGGATATCAGTGTAGAGGATGTATGTTGAAATTATCCTAACCTAACACAACCGAACCTAAACTACCAAAACGTAACCAATCCCAAGTTAACGGGCCGCGACCAGTATCGCTGGCCTCCGCCGAGCCAAGCAGAGCATAATAGAGTAGAGTAGGGCACAGGAATCCATAGAATCGCTGTGTATAGCAGAAAAGTGGAAGCTATAAGGGCCAAACCACAGCTAACGTAACCTAACCAAACTTATCCTAATTCAACCTGTCATGCTGAGTCCACTATTACTGGGCTCCACAGAGCCAAGCAGAACACACTAAAGCACAGATTAGAGAAGGAATCCTCCGAAAAGCAGCGTATGCTGCGAAAGTCAAATCTATCCAAACCTGACCCAAACAAACATGACGAATTGAAACGTAACCTAACTAAACCAAACTGGCCGAGACCACTATAACCTGCCACCCCAGAGTCGAGCGGAGTATAGTAGAGCGACGTAGAGCGTAGAAATCCGCCGAACAGCAGTGTATAGCGCAAATGACGAGGCCATCCTATCCTACAAGATCCAAACGTAGTATGGCGAAGCGGAACATGACTTAGCCTATCGCGCCGGTACCGCTGTTGCTGGCCTCCCCGGAAAAAATCAGAACATATTAGAGAACAGTAGAGCGCAGATATAACCAAACGTGACACCACTCCAACTATCGTGCCGAGGCCACTATTGCTGGATTCCCCAGAGCCAATCAGCGTGTACGAGAGCACAGTAAAGCGCAGAGAGGCACCAAATAGCAGTGTATATCACAGACGTCAATGGAACCCTAACCTAACCAGGCCTAACATAACCTAACAGAACATGGAATAACTAAGCCTAACGAGACGAGGCCTCTATTGCTGATAACGCCAGAGCCGAGCAGAACAATGTAGAGCCATGGAGAGCGCAGGAACCCTCCGAATAACAGTGTTTAGCACAGAAATCAAAAGTTATCCTATCCTAACCTTACCAAACGTAACACAACCAAACGTAGCCTAACCCAACCTAACGTGCCTAGACCACTATCGCTGACCTGCACAGAGTAAAACGGAATATACTAGAGCAAAGGAGCGCGCAGAAATCAGCCGCATTGTTGTGCCCGGCACAATTGTCAAATCTATCCTAACCAAGCCTAACCAAACGTAACGTGACCAACGTAACATTGTTCAAACAGACGTGCCGAGAGCACTATTCCTGCGGCCCACAGAGGCAAGCGTATTGCGATAGCGCACAGAGGAGCGCAGAAGTCCATCGAATAGCAACGTGCTGCACAAAAGTCGAAGCTATCCTAGCCTAACACAACGTATCCTAACCAAGCCAAGCGTAGTATGACTCAAAGTAACGTGCCACGGACACTATTGGTGCCCTCCCGAGAGCGAGGCAGAGCATAGTACAGCAATGTAGAGCGCAGAAATCCCCCGAGTAGCAGTGAATACCACAAAAGTCTAAGCTACCCTTTCCCAAACTAACCAAGCGTAACATAACCGATCGCAACATAGCTCAGAATAACGTGCCGAGACCAATACCGCTGGCATCCCCACAGCAAAACGAAATGTACTAGAGCGCAGTAGTGCGCAGAAATCCACCGAATAGCAGTGTATAGCACAAAAGTCAGAGCCATCCTATCCAAGCATATCCTAACTTTGCCTGACCGAGAGTAACATATCTTATCGGAACCTACCACGACCGCTTTTGCTGGCCTCCGCGGATACAAGCAGAACCTAGTAGTGTAATGCAGTGCACAGATATCGACCGAATAGCAGTGTGTAGCACAAAAGTTAAAGCTATACTAGCCAAGCCTGTACGAACATGGCATCCACGCGTAACATACCACAAACTTGCGTGTCAAGACCACAATTGCTGGCCTCCGCTGTGACAAGCAGAACATACTGGAGCATAGTAGAGCGCGTAAATTAAACGTACAGCAGTGTACAGCACAAAAGTAGAAGCTGCCCAAAATTAACCGAAACAAGCGTAACCTAGCCAAACGTAGTACAACGCACACTAACTTGCCGGGACAACTACTACTGGCCTCCCGAGAGTCGCGCAGAGAACAGCAGAGGAAGGTAGAGCGTAGACGACCTTCGAATATCGGCGTATACAACAAAAGTCAATGCTCCCCTCTCCTAACCTAACCAAACGTTGCATAGCGCGACGCATCGTAACACAAACTATCGTGCCGAGACCACTACAGCTGGCCTCCGCATATCCGATCAGAATATACTAGTGCTCAGTAGAGCGCATGGATGCACAGAATAGCTGCGTATAGCACGCAAAGCCGAACCTATGTTGATAATGCTTATCCTAACCTAATCGAGTCGAACGGAACCTAACTCAAGCAAACGTGCCACGAACAGCATTGCTGGCCTCCCAAGAGACAGGCAAAACATATTAGAGCAGAGTGCAGCGCCGAAACTCAACGAATAGCAGTATATAGCACAAAAGTCGGAGGCATCCTAACCTAACCTAACCTAACCTGACCTAACGAGTCGATACACAACTCAACCGACCGTGCCACGACCGATCGATGGCTTCCCCAGAGACGAGTAGGGTATAGAAAAGCAACGAAGAGCGCGGAAATCCAGCGAATGGCAGTGTATAGTACAGAACTCAAAGCTATCCCGTCCTAACCTAACCAAAGCTAAACAAACCAAACGTAATCTGACTCAAACTAACGGGGCGCGACCACAATTGCTGGCCTCCCAAGCGCCACGCAGAACATGTAACAGGAGAGTGGGGCGCAGGAATCCATAGGACCGCAGCGTGTAAAAGAAACATCAAAGCTATCCTTACCGTACCCATGTTGACATAAACTACCCAAACGTAACCTGAATCAGACTAACTTGCAGCGGCCAGTACTTCTGGCCTCAATAGAGCCAAACAGGGCATACTACAGCACAGCAGAGCGCAGAATTCCACCCATTATACGTGTACAACGCAAAAGCCGGAGCCATCCTACCCAAACGTAAGCCAATGAAACCTAACCAAACGTACCCGGTCCCAAACTGTCGTGCCACGACCGCTATAGCTGGCCTTCGCAGAGCCGTGCAGAGTATAGTGGTGCAATAGAGGTCGCAGAAATGCACCGAATGGCAGTGTATAGCACTAAAGTCAAAGCTTTCTCAACCATACTTATACAAGCCTAGCCCGACCGAACGCAACACAACTCAACCAAACCTGCCGCGACAAGCATTACACATTGTATAGCAGAGAAATCAAAGCTATAGGAACCTTACCCATGCTAACATGAACTTGCCAAACGTAACTTAACACAGCCTAACATGCCGCGGGCACAATTTCCGGCCTCCCCAGAGCCAAGTATAGCAAATTAGAGCGTAGTAGAGTGGACAAGTCAACCGAAAAGCAGTACGTACCACAAAAGTGAAAGTCAACATATCCTAACCTAACCAATCGTTACACTACCAAACGTAACAGAACACAACCTAACGTGCCACCATCACTATTGCTGGCCTCGCTAGAGCTAAACCGAAAACATCAGAGGAGAGTGGGGCGCAGAAATCCACAGAATTGCAGTGTATACCACAAAAGTCATAACTATCCAGTCCAAACCTGACCAAACGCAACGTATCCAAACGTAACGTACCCCAAGCTGGGGTGCCACGACCACCATTGCTGGCTTCACGAGAGGCAAGCAGATCACAGCAGAGCAATGTACGACGTTGAAATCCACCGAATAGCAGCGTATAACGCAAAAATCAAATCTACACGATCCCAACATATCAGAACGTAGCATAAGCAGGCGTAACGTTATACATACAACCGTTCCACGAACGCTATTGCTGGCATCTCGAGAGCGAAGCAGAGTATAGCAGAGCAATGTAGAGCGTTTAAATCGTCCGAGTAGCAGTGTATAGCAGAAAAGTCAAAGTAATCCTAACCAAGTCCTGCCAAACCTAACCTAACCAAACGTAACATAGCAGAACGTAACGTGACGAGAACACTCTTCCTCGCGTCCACATAGGCATGCAGAGTGTGATGGCCCACAGAACAGCGCTGAAGTCCACAGAATGGCAGTGTGTATCAAAACTGTCAAAGGAATCCGAAGCTAACACAGCGTAACCTAACCTAGCTGAACGTAATCTAACTCAACCTAACGTGCGGCGACCACCACTGCTGCCCTCCAGAGAGCCAACCAGAAAATACTAGAGCACAGCAGATCGCAGAAAGTCAACTTATAGCGGAGTATAGCACACAAGTCGAATCTGACCCACCCTAACATATCCAAACGTAACGAAGGCCAACGTAGCATAACGCTTCCTAACGTGCCGAGGCCACTATTGCTGCCCTCGTTGGAGCCAAGCAGTACATGTTAGAGGAGAGCAGAGCGCAGAAGTCGATGGAATTGCAGTACATAGCACAATGGTCGAAGTTACACTGTCCTAACATAACCAAGCGTAAAATTACCGAACGTAGCTTAACTCACACTGACGGGCCGAAATCACACACTCTTGCATCCCCAGAGCCAAGCAGAAAATGCTAGAGCACAGCAGAATGCAGACGTCCACCGAGAAACAGTGTATACCACGATATTCAGAACAATCCGAACGTAAAACTAACTAACATAACCTCACCGAACGTAGCTTAACTCAACCTAACGTACGAGACCAATAATACTGGCCTCCCCAGGGTCGAGCAGAGTACAGTGGAGCAATGTAGAGCGTAAAATCCTCCGAACGGCGGTGTACAACACAACAACCAAAGCTATTCCGTCCTAACCCGACCAATCGTAACATTATCAAACGTAGCATAGCAGAACCTATCGTGCCATGAACACTATTGCTGGCATCCCTAGAGTAGAGCAGAGTACAGCAAAACACAGTAGAGTGCAGAAAGCCAGCAAATAGCAATGAAAAGCACAATAATCGAAGATACCCAGACCAAATCAGACCTAACCTAACCTAGCCAAACGTAGAGTAACTAAACCTAACGTGCCGCGAACACAATTGCTGGCTCCCTAGAGGGGAGCAGAATATGATAGAGCACAGTGGAGCACAAATGTCCATAGAATATCAGTATTGAGCACATATGTCAAAGCAACGCTTACCTAACACAGCGTAACCAAACCGCGCAAAACGGAATCTAGCTCAACCTAACATGCCGCGACCAGTATTGCAGGCCTCCACAGAGCCAAGCAGAGCATAATAGAAGAGAGTAGAGCGCAGATATCCATAGCATCACAGTGTATAGCAGAAAAGTCGAAGTCATCCGAACCTAATCAAAGCTAACGTAGCCTAGCCAAACGCATCCTATCTCAACCAAACGTGCCGAGACAACTATTGCTGGCCTCCTCGCTGCCAAGCCGGTCATATTAGAGGTGACCAGAGTGCAGAGATCCATATAATTGCAGTATATAGCACGAAAGTCAAAGATATCCTAACCAAACCCAAGCAAACCTAACCTAACCGAACGTAACCTACCACAAACCAAGGCGCCGCGGCCACTATTGCTGGCCTCTCGAGTGCCAAACAGAGTAAACTATAACACAGTAGAGCGCAGGAATCCAACGAAAAGCGGCGTGGCATTAAAGCCAAAGCTGTCCAATCCTAACCTTACCAAACGTAACAGAACCAAGCGTTATGTACCTCAAACTAACGTGCCGAGAACACTGCAGCCGGCCTAACCAGAACCAAGCAAAGTGTACTAAAACACAGTAGGGAGCTGGAATCCGCGAACAACAGTCTATGCCACGAAAGTCAAGCAACCCAAGCCTAACCAATGATAACGTAGCCAAACCTGATGTAGCCTCACACAAACATACGTGCCGAGAACGCTATTACTGGATCACCGGAGTCAAGCAGCGTACAGGAGAGCGACGTATATTGCAAAAATCCTCTGAACAGCGGTGTACAGCACAAAAATCGAAGCTACCCTTTCCCAACCTAACCAATTGTAACAATACTGAACGTATCCTAGCGCATTCTAATGGGTCACGACCACAAAAACTGGTCTCCCCAGAGTCTAGCAGAGAATATCACTGCACAGTAAATCGCAGAAAGCCACGAAATAGTAGCGAATAGCACAATTGTCAAAGACAACCTGACCTAACCACTCCTAACCTAATATAACCAAACGTTGAGTAACCAAAACGAAGGTGCCGCGGCCACTATTGCAGGCTTCCCCAAAGGAAACTAGAATATGATAGGGCACAACAGAGCACACAAGTCCGTATGGTATTCGTGTTGAGCACACATATCAAAGCTAACTTGACAAAACCCAACAAAACCTAACCTAACCAAACGTAACCGATCCCAACCTAATGTGCTGCGACCAGTATAACTGCCCTCCACACTTCCAAGCAGAGCATAATAGAGCAGAGTAATGCGCAGAAATCCATAGAACCGCAGCGTATAGCTGAAGAGTCGAAGCTATCCAATCCAAGCCAAAGCAAGCATAACAGGCCCAAACGTACCCTATCTCAATCTATCGCGTCGATATCGCTATTACTCGCTTCCTCAGAGACATGAAGAACATACTAGAGCACAGTAGAGCGTAGAAATCCACCGAATATCAGAGTATACCGCGAAGGTCAAATCTATTCAAACCTAACCCAAACGAACGTAACTTATCCATACGCAACACAACCCATCATGACGGGCCGAGACCACTATTCCTGGCCTCCCCTGCCCCAAGCAGAGCATATTGGAGCACAGTAGAGCGCAGAAATACACCGAGTTGCCACGTATAGCACAAAAGCCACGGCTATCCTATCCTCACCTAACCTAACGTAATATGTGCTGACGTACTGTAACCCAACATGACGTGCCGCGTCCGGCATTGCTGCCAGCGCGAGAGCTAGGCAGAGTATTGCAGAGAAATGTGGAACGCTGAAATCTCCCGAATAGTAGTGTATAGCAAAAAGTAGGATGTACCCCAGCCTAATCTGACTTTACTTAACCTAGTCAAACGTAACCAATCCCAACCTAACGTGCCTAGCCCACAATTGCTGCCCTCTCAACCGCCAATCAGGACATATTAGAGGAGAGTAGATCACAGAGTGCCATACAGCGGCATAGTATTGCACGAAGTTCAAAGGTATCCTTACCCAACCCAAACAATCCTAACCTAACCGAAAATAACATAACACAACCTACCGCGCCGCCGCCACAATTTCAATGATTCCCAGATCAAAGCAGGGAATATTACCTCACAGCAAAGCGCAGAAATCCACTAAATAGCAGAGAATAGCGCGAAAGCCAAAGCTACCCTATCCTAGCCTTAACAAGTCTTAATTAACCAAACGTAATATAGCTCAACCTAACATGCCGCGACAAGTATAGCTGACCGCCGGGGCCTAGAAGATTAGAGAATAGCACAGAAGAGGGCAGGTATCCACCGGAAAACGGTGTATAGCGCATGAGTCAAAGCTACCAAGACCAAGCTTATCCTAACCTAACACAACCGAACGTAACTTATCGGGACATAACGCACCGCGGCCACAATTTCTGGCATTCCCGGGCCAAACAAGGGAATATTAGATCGCATTAGAGGCAGAAATCCACCAAATAGCAGTGTATAGTAGAAGAGTAAAAGCTATAATATCCTAACCAAGCCAAACATAAAATAACCAGACGCAACCTGGCACAGACTAACGTTCCGGGACCAATAGTGCTGGCATCCCCATAGCCATGCAGAATGTACTAGGGCACAGCAAAGCGAAGTAATCCACCGAATAGCAGTGTATAGCACAGAAGTCAAACCCATCCTAACAGAAGATAACCAAACACAACCTAACCAAACGGAAATAAGCTAAGCCAAACATGCCACATACACTATTGCTGGCATCCCCCGAGACATGCAGATACTAGTAGAGCAACGCAGAGCGCAGATATCGAACGAACAGCAGTGTAAAGGACAAAGGTCAAAGCCACCCAATCCAAACCTGTCCGAACCTAGCCAAGCCATTCGTAACATAACTCTACCCTGCGTGCAGACACCGCCATTACTGAGCACCCCAAGGCCAAGCAGATCATACAAGGGCACAGTAGAGCGCAGAAATTCAATGTGCATCAGTGTTTAGCACAAAAGTCAAGGCAATCCAAGCTTAAACCAAACAAATGTAACCTAAGAAGACGCAGCGTAGCTCAATCTAACGTCGCGACAGCACCATCAATGGCCTCCCGAAAGTCAAGCAGAGTACGGTAGGGCAATGTAGGGCGCAAAAATCCACCGAAAAGCGGTGTATAGCACAAAAGGCAATGCAATCCTGTCCCGACCTAACCAAACGTAGCATAACCAAACGTAACATAATCCTGACCAACATGCAGAGACCACTACTCCTGGCCTCCCTATAGCCGAGTAGAATATACTAGAGCACTATCGTGCGCGGAAATCCTACGAATGCCAGTGTATAGCACAAGCGTCAAAGCCACCTTAGCTAAACTTAGCCTACCCTAACGATACCGAACGTAACCTAACCCAACCAAACGTGCCACGACCACAATTGTTGGCCACCCCACAGACAAGCAGAGACCAGCAGCGCAATGCAGAGCGCTGGAATCGCCCGAATAGCAGCGTACAGCACAAAGGTCACAGCTGTCCTAGCCAAACCTGACGCAACCTGGCCATGCCAAACCTAACACAACGCATCCTAACATGCCGAGGCCACAATTGCTGGCCTACACAGAGCAATGCAGAACATATTAGAGCACGGTGTACCGCAGAAGCCGTCGGTATAGCGGTGTACAGTGTGAAAGTCAATGCTATCCTATCCTAACCAGGCCAAACGTAACGTCACGAAACGTAGCATAACACAGAATAACGTCATGTGACCACTATTGTTGCCCTCACCAGGGCCAAGCAGAACATTTTAGAAGGGAGTAGTGCGTGGATATCAGTAGAATCGCTGAGCATGGCACAATAGTCGAAGCTACCCTCTCGCAGCGTATCCATACGTAACACAACCGAAGGTAGCTTAACTAAACCTAACGTGCAGAGACCAGTGTAGCTGCCCGCCCCCCCCCGAGCCAAGCAGAATATGCTAGAGCACTGTAGAGAGCTGAAATCTGCAGAATAGCAGTGTTCGGCGCAAAAGTCAAAGCTATCGCCTCCTTACATAGCGAAACTTAATATGACCAAACGTAGCGTAACACGGACTGGGGAGCGACGACCAGTATCGCTGGCCTCACGTGAGCCAAGCAGAGCGTAGCAGAGCAATGTAGGACGCAGAAACTGAAGGAACAGCAGCGTACGGCACAAAAGTCAAATCTATCCCCACCAAACACAACCAAACCTGGCATAATACAGCCAAACGTGCCAAGAGCATTATTCCTGGCGTCCACAGATACAAGCATTGCGAGATAGCGCACTGAGAGCGCAGAAACCTTCAGAGTGGCATTGTGTAGCACAAAAGTCGAAGATATCATAACAGAACACATCGTAACCTAACCTAGCCAAACATAATCTAACCCAACCTAACGTGCCTCGGTCACAATTGCAGTCCTCCCGAGAGACGAGCAGAGAATATTACTGCAACTTAGAGGGTTCAAATCCACGGAATAGCAGGGTATGGCACCAAAATCGAATCTGTGCAGATACAACCCAAGCAAACGTAACCTAACCTATCGTACCCTAACTCAACCTAACGCGCCGGGACCACTATTACTGGCCTCCACAGAACAGAGCAGAGTAGGAAAGAAATCCACCGAATAGCTGTCTATAGCACAAAAGTCAGCTATATGCTGCCCTAACCTAGCAAAACGTAATAAAAGCAGACGTACCTTAACCTATCATAACTTGCCAGGACCAAAGTTGCTTGCCTCCCCAGAGACAAGCAGAAAACATTAGACCGGATTAGAGTTCAACAATCCACCAAATAGCATTATATAACACAGAAGTCGAGGCCACCCTTACCAAACGTAACCTAACCTAACCCAACCAAACGTGACCAAACTGAACCTATCGCGACGCGACTGCTGCTGCTGGTACCTACATAGTCGAGCAGATTATAGTAGGGCAATGTGAAGGGCAGTAGTCCACCGAGTAGCCGTGCATAGCGTAAAAGTCAAAGTTATCCTATCCTAACCTAGCCAGCGTGACCCAACCAAACGAAAGATAACACAACTTAACGTGTCGAGAACACCACTCCTGGCGTTCGAAGAGGAAAGCTGAGTGCCATGGCGCTCAGAAGAGCGCGGATGTCCACAGAATAGCTGTATGTCGCGCAGAAGGCAAAGATATCCTAACCTAACGCAACGTAACTTAACAAAGGCAAACGTACTCTGTCTGACCCTTACGTGCCGCGACCACCATTGTTGGCCTCGTGAGAGCCGAGCAGAGTATACTACGGCCATGTAGAGCGCAGAAATACGCCGGAGCGCAGTGTATAACACATGAGTCTAAGCTATCCTATCCTAGCCTGACCAATCGTAACTTAACCAAGCGCAACATATCTCAGCATAACCTGCTGAGAACACTATTACTGCCCTCCTCAAAGCCAAGCAGAACGTATTAGCGGTGAATAGGGCGCAGAGATCCGTAGAGTCGCAGTGCATAGCACAACAGTCGATGCTACCATATGCTCACGTAACCAAATGTAACAAAGCCGAACGAAGCATAGATCTACCTAACGAGCCGAGGTCGCTATTGCTTGCCTCTCCAGAGTCAAGCAGAATATAATATAGCAAGGTAGACCGAACTAATCCACCGCATAACAGTTTACGGCACATAATTCAAAGATACCCTAATCTAACCCAACCAAACGTGACGCAACCAAACGTAACCTCACAAAACCTAACGTGCCGAAACCACTATTGCAGCCCCCCCCCTCGAGCCAAGCAGAACTTATTTCGGGAGAACAGAGCGTAGGAGTCCATATAATGGCAGTGTATAAGACAAGAGTCAAAGACATCCTAACCAGACCAAAACAAACCTAACCTAGCCGAAAGTAACCTAACACAACGAAACGCGCCGCGACCATTATTCCTGGCCTCCCAAGAGGAAAACAGAGAATATTAGATCACAGTTGAGCGCGGGAGTCCGCCGAATATCATTGTACAGCACAGAAGCCAAAGCCATCCTATACGAACCACACTAAACCTAACAAACGCAAACGCAGAATAACTAAGCCTATGCGGCCGAGACATCTATTGCTGGCCTCCGCAGATCCAGGCAGAACAGGCTAGGGCGCAGCGGTGGGCAGCAATCGCCGGAAAGACTGTGCACAACACGAAAATCAAACTTATGCTAGCCAAACCTAGCCAAACCTTACCCTGCCAAGCGCAGCCCAACGCGACGTATCGTGCCTCGAACGAAATTGCTGGGATGCCGAGAATGGCGCGGAGCATAGTAGAGCAATGTAGAGTGCAGAAATCCACCGAATAGCGGTGCATAGCATAAATGTCGAAGGCATCCGAACGAAACGTTACGTAACGTAACCTAGACTAGCGTATCCTAACACATACAAACGTAAAACGACCACTATCACTGGCTTTCCGATAGGCAGCATAGGCTATCGGAGCAATGCAGATCGCAGGAATCGGCCGAATAGGAGTGTACAGCGCAATAGTCAAACCTATAAATACCAGGCATAACGAAACCAAGCCAAGCCGAACGTAACGTAGCTCATCCTAACTTGCCGGGACCAGAGTTGCTGGCCTCCCAAGAGCTAAGCGGAGCTCATTAGAGGACAGTAGATCGCAGAAATCCACCGTACAGCAGTGTATAGCACAATAGTCAAAGCTGTCCTCTCCTAACCTAACCAAACGAAACGTAACCGAACGTAGCGTAGCCCTTCTTATCGTGTCGAGGCCACTATCACAGCCTCCCTCACAGCAAAGCAGAAAATATTGGAGGGGACTAGGGCGCAGAAATCCATGGAATCGCAGTGCATAGCACAAGAGTCGATGCTACCCTATCCTAACATAGCCGAACGTATCCTATCTCAAACTAACATGCCGAGACCAATATTGCTTGCCTCTCCAGAGCCAAGCAGAACATACTACAGCAAACTAGAACGCATTAATCCACAGCAATGCAGCTTATAGTGCCATACTCAAAGGTATCCTAACCTGACCTAACCAAACATAGCAAAACCGATCGTAACGAAATTCATCCTATCATGCCTAGACAATTGTTGCTGACCTACCCAAAAGAAAGCAGGACATATTAGAGGAGAGTAGATGGCCGAAGTCCGTAGGATGACAGTGTGGAACACAAAAGTCAAAGATATCCTACCCTAACCCAAGCGAAACACAGCGAGCCAGGAGTAACCAAGCACAACCTAACACGCCGCGTTCACTATTTCTTGTCTCCCCAGAGCAAAGAAGAGAATAATAGGTCATAGTAGATCGCAGAAATCCACCGAATAGCAGTGTATAGCACAATTGTCAGAGACATCCTGAACAAACCAGATATATCCTATCATAGCCAAACGTAGAGTAACTAAACATAACAGGCCGAGACCGCTATTTCTGGCATCCTCAGAGCCATGCAGAACTTATCAGAGCACGGTAGAGGCCAGTAATCAACAGAATGGTAGTGTACAGCACAAAATTTAAAGCCATCCTAACCAACCATAACCTAATGCAGCCTAACCAGGTGCAACGTATCAAAACCTACCGTGACGCGAACGCTATTGCTGGCTTCCGGAATATCGAGCAGAGTATACTAGAGCCATGCAGAGCGCACAAATCCACCGAATAGTATTGTATAGCACAAAAGTCAAAGCTACCATGTCCTAACCTTACCAATCGTAATATAAGCATACGTTGCATTCCAAAGGGTAACATGACGAGACCACTGCTGATGCCCTCCACAAGCCAAGCAGAGCATACTAGATGGATGCAGAGCGCAGAGGCCCAACGAATAGCAGTGTATAGCACAAAAGCCAAAGCTATCCTAGCTCAGCCTAACGAAACGTAACTTAACCAAACGTAACATAACCCATCCTAACGGGCCGGGACCACTATTGCTGTCCTCCCGAAAGTCGGGCAGGTTACAGTAGAGCAATGTATATCGCAGGAATCCACTGAAGTGCAGTGTATAGCACAAAAGCCTGAGCCACACTATCGTAACATAGCCAAACGTAACATAACCTGACGTAACCTAACACGGCCTAAAGTGTCGAGAGCAAGACTGCTGGCCTCCACATACCCAAGCAGAATATACTAGAGCAGAGTAGAGTGCTGAAATCCATCGGATAGCAGTGCATTGCACAAATGTCAATTCCATCCTGAGGAATCTTAGCCTACCCTAACATAATCAAACGTAACCAAACTCAACCCAACATGCCACGGGCACAGATGCTGGCCTCCCCAGTGGCTAGCAGAGGCTAGTAGATCAATGCAGGGCGCAGATATCTACCGCATAGCAGTGAATAGCACAAGAGACAATGGTGTACTAACCCAACATAACAAAACACATCATAATCAAACGTAATCTCACTCATCCTAACGAGCCTAGACCACTATTGCTGGCCACCCCATAGCAAAGCAGTGCTTATTAGGGGAGATTAGAGCGCAGAAGTCCATAGAATGTCGGTGAATAGCACAAATGCCAAAGATATCCGAAACGAACTCAAAGAAAGCTTGCCTAGCCAAACGTAACCTAACCCAACCTAACGCGTCGCAGCCGCAACTACTGCCCCCCCCCTCCGAGAGCAAGCAGGAGAATATTTGAACACAGTATAAATCCTCGAAATAGCAGCGTCTTGCACAAAAGTAAAAGCTGCCGCAACCAAACATAACCAAACCAAACCCAACGCAATCGAACACAACCTAACGTGCCGCGACAACTAAT
>NW_016912843.1:0-3631 GCF_001483705.2 Eufriesea mexicana
GATGTATTGTTCTCGGCCCGTGAGTCTAAGATATGTTGCGTTCGGTTACGTTACGGTTCGTTACGTTAGGATAGCACAACTAAGACTTTTGTGCTGTAGTCTGCTACTCGGTGGATTCCTGCGAACTACATTGTAATAATATACCCTGCTCGACTCGAGGAATGCCAGCCATACTGATATCGGCGCTTTACGTTTAGTTTCTCTACGATAGGTTAGGTTACTTTAGTTTCAGTTAATTAGGATATCTTCGACTTTTGCCCAGCACATTGCTATTTGGTGATATTCTGCGCTCTACTGTGCTCTAGTACATTCTGCTTGGCTCTGGAGATGCCAGCAATAGTTGCCTCGGCACGTTAGCTTAAGTTGTTTTGCGTTTGATTGTATTACAATTGGTGATGTTAGGAGCGGATTGCTTGGTCCTTTGTGCTGTACGCTGCTATTCGGTCGATTTCTACACCCTACGTTGCCCCACTGTACACTGCTCGACCCTGGTGAACCCAGGAATAGCGGTATCGTGCCGTAGTATCGAGTCAGGCATCGTTTGGCCACGTTGCTTCAGCTTCAGTTAGGTTTGGACAGATACGACTTTCACGGTACATTCTGATATCCGGAGGATTTAAACGCTCTAAATTGCTGTAGTATGTGCACTTGCCTCTGAGGAGAGCACCAATAATTGTCTCGGTACTTTGGATGGAGTTAGATTACGTTTGGTTATGTCACGTTTCAATAGGATAGAATGGTGTAGCTTTGACCTTTATGCCATACATAGCTTTTCGGAGGACTTCTGCGCTCTACATTGCTCTAATATGCTCTGCTTGGCTCTGCGGAGCCCAGCAATACCAGTCTCGGCACTTTATGTTGAGTTAGGCTACGTGCGGTTTGGATAGGTTGGGACACTTTAATTTTGCTATCACGCAATTTTGCGCTTTACACTTCAATGCTGTCGTTTACTGCGTTCTACTCTGCTGTAGTATATTCAGCTTGCCTTTGCGGTGGCTAATAATAGTTGTCTCGGCACGTTTGTTTGAGATAAGCAACCTTCGGTTGTTTCGTATGGCCATGTTGGGACAGGGTGACTTCGACTTTTGCGCTATGCAATGCGTTTCAATGGATCCTTGAGCTCTGCCGTCGTCCAATATGTTCTACTTGGCTCCGGGGACGACAGCAATATTGGCCTCGGCACGTCAGGATGAGTCAGTGTACGCTTGGTTACTTTGCGCTTTGTCAGGCTAGGGCACGATATCTTTGACTTTGACCTATACACTGCTGTACGGGTGATTTCTGTGCTCTGCTGTGCTTTGATATGCTCTGCTTCGCTCTGAGGACGCCAGAAACGGTGGTAGCGACAGGTCTGGTTGTGCTAGGTTACGTTTGGTCTGGTTAGGGAATGTTAAGTTTGGTTGGGAATGCTTTGACGTTTGCGTTGTACAATGATAAACGGTGGATTTCTATGCTCTACAGTGCTGTAGTATATTCTGCTTTGCTATGGTGAGGCAGGTAGTAGCGCTCTCGGCACGTAGGGCTGAGTAACGTTGCGTTCGAATAAGTTACTCCTTGTTGTGTTAGGATAGGATAGCCTAGACTCTCGTGCTATACGCTGCTATGCGGAGTGTTCCTGCGCTGTACTCTGCCCCTCTATATTATGCTTAGCCATGGGAATACCAGCAATATTGGTCTCGGCACGTTAGATTTAGTTAGGTTACGTTTGGTCAGTTTAGGATAGGTTAAGTTCGGTAAGGGTAGCCTTGACTTTCGTGTTATACACTGACTTTCGGTGGGTTTCTGCATACGACTCCGCTCTAGCACATTCAGCTTGGCCCTGGAGGAGCCAGCAATCGTGGCCGAGTTAGGTTACGATGAGGTAGGCTACGTTTGGTTAGGTTATGTGAGCTTAGGTTAGGCCTGGATGAATATGACTTTTATGCTGTACTCTACGATTCTATGTACTCACGCGCCCTGCTGTCATACAAAAATATCGGCTCGAATCTGCGGGAGCCAGCAATAGCGGTCAGGCTACGTTAGTTTGAATTATGTTTCGTACGGCTATGTTAAGTTTGGATACATTTGGATAGTATTGCTTTGTCTTTTGTGCTATACAATGCTATCCGGTGGACTTATGCGCTCCAGTGTGCTCTAGTATGTTCTGCTTGGCTCTGAGGTGGCCAGCGATAGTGGTCTCGGCACGTTAGGTTGAACTATGCTACGTTTGTTTATGTTACGATTGGTTCTGTTAGGAGAGGATATCCTTGAATTTTGTGCTTTGAACTGCTATTCGACGGACTTCTGCGCTCCACTGTGATCTGATATGTTCAGCTTGGCTCCGGGAAAGGCAGCAATAGTGGCCTCAGCACGGTAAACTGTGTTAGGCTGCGCGTGGTTTGGTTGGGCTAGGACAGATTAGGTTAGGGTACCTTTGACTTTTGTGCCTTAGGCAGGATTGCGGCGGCTTTCTGAGCTCCACTGTGCTCTAGTGTATTCTGCTCGGCTCTGGGGAGGTCAGAAGGAGTGGTCCAGGCAAGTTAGATTGAGATAGGTTACGATTGGTTATCTTACGTTTGGTTGTATTAGGCTAGGGTTGCTTTGAATCTTGTGCTACAAAATACTATACCTTGGAATTCTGCGCACTACTGTGATCAAGTATGCCCAGCTTTGTTCTTGGGAGGCCATCAATTGTGGTCTCCGCTCGTTGCAATGGTTCTACGTTGGGTTCGGTTCGGTTTAATTGGGTTAAGTTGGGCTATCTTTGACTTCTGGTTTGTACCCTAGGATGCGGTGGCCTTCTGCGCTCTTTTATGCCCTAGTATGTTCTGCTTGGCTCTGGGAAAGACAGTGATAGCGGTCTGGGCTCGTAAGGTTGAGGTAGAATACGTTTGGTTATCTTGTTTTGGCTTGGGTCAGGAAACTTCCGAATTGTCTGCTGTATACTGCGGTTCTATGGATTTATATGCTCTACTGTCCTGTATAATACTCTGCTATGCTCCTGGACGCCGGCAATACTGATCGCGTCTCTTTATGCTGAGCAAGGATCCATTTGGTTAGGTTACATTTGTTTGCGTTAGCTTTGGATAGATTTGATTTCTCCGCAATACAATGATATTAAGTGGATTACTGCTATCAACACTCCTCTAATATATTCTGCTTGGCTCTGGGGAGGCCAACAAGAGTGGTCGCGTCATGCTAGGTTCAGTTAGGTTACGTTTGGTTAGGTTATGTTAGGTCAGGATTGGTATGGGCACTTCCGACTCTTGTGCTATTCACTGCAATGCGGTGTGTTACTGCTCACTACTGTGCTCTAGTGTATTCTGCTTCTCTTCGCGGAGGCCGGCAGTAGTGGGGCTGCCATGTTAGGTTGAGTTAGGTTACGTTTCGTTTTGTTACGCTTGGATAGGTAAAGAGAAGCTACTTTGTGTTTTGTGCTGTACACCACTATGTGGTGTGTTTCTGTGATCTACTGTACTCTGCTACAGCCTGCGTGGCGCAGGGGAGACCAGGGGCAGTGGTTGCGGCACTATATGATTTGCTATGCGGCATTCCGTTATGTTAGCGTATGTCAGGTATGGTCAGGGTTACTTCGACTTTGGCGCTTTACTTCGCTTTTCGGTGGATTTTGGTGCTCTACATTGCCCCGCTA
>NW_016912844.1:0-1357 GCF_001483705.2 Eufriesea mexicana
TTAAATATCTCTAGCCACAACCATACTAAATAATTATTATTCTGGAAATGCGGCTAATATGATATATCAGCGGAGATATTAGCCCAACGGCTAAAGTACTGAAATGATGGCTGTACTAAATGCTGTTTCCAAGATTGTTAACGTCTCAAGCGTATGACGGATCTGCTCTTTGTCGTTCTAGAACTGTCATAGAATGAAATTCGTCATTGAACATGCTAATGCAACGCATACAGTCCGCCGACGATCGACTTACTGAGTACCTTACTGCCAAATGTAAATATCTCTAGCCGCAACGGTAAAATGCGTTGACTAGTCTTGAATTGCTGTCGAAATTAAGATATTAGTGAACAAATTATGCCGACGGCTAAAGTACTGTGCTGATATCTGCTCTCAGTACTCTTTCGCTAGTTGTTTATGCCTCGAGATACAGCGGGTCAGTCCTTTGAGATTCCAGAATTGCTATACAACCTGAATCATCATTGAGCAGATACACCCGACGGCTGCTGTGCTCTATCGGCGGATGTACTGGGAATGGTGCTGTCAATTGTAAATATGTCTAGACATAACCGTACCTTGAAGTGATTATTCTATAACTGCTACTATATTGCAGTTATCAGAGAAGAAATTATTCCAGCGGCAAATGTACTACGATGATGCCCGACTCAGTGCTGTTTCGTCAATTGTTAATATCTCGAGCGATAATGGTCCAGTTCTATGTCATTCGAGAATTGCTATAGTATGGAACAAAATCAATAAACATGTTAATTCAACGGCTATCGCTATACGTTGATATATTGTCTAAGTACCCCACTGTCAATTGTAAACATCTGTTGTCATGACGGTCCTGTACATTGATTCCTGTATGCTTGTATCGCATCTTACGTAATCAGTGAAAAAATTATTCCAGCGGCTACATTTCCGTCTTGAGCCTGTACACAGTACTGATTCGGCAATTTTTAATCGCTCAAGCGATAATGAGTCAGTCCCATGCCATTCCAGAACTGCAATAGAATTTATATCATCTGGGAACAGACACATCCAACGGCTACAATGCTGCGAAGATTGCAGCACTCAGTGCCTTTACGGCAAATGCTATTATCTTGAGCTGTGACGGATCTGTCTTACGTCACTCTAAAGTTGCAATGGGATGAATATCACCAATGAACGGGTTTTTTCTACGGCTACAGTGCTCCGTTGATGCATGTACCTAGTACCATACTGTAAGTTGCAAGTTTATGTAGCCACGACAGTATTACATATTGATTATTCTAGAATTACTGTTAAACTTGAATTGTCAGTGGAAAAATCACTCCAATGGCAGAGGTATTGTACTGATGGCTCTTCTCAGTTCTGTTTC
>NW_016912845.1:0-324 GCF_001483705.2 Eufriesea mexicana
AGTCAAGTCAAGTCAAGTCAAGCAAGGTCCGGTCAGGTCAGGTCAGGACAGGTGGGTCGGGTTAGGGCAGGTCAGGTTAGGTCATGTCAGGTCAGGTCGGGTCAGGCCAGGTCGTGTTTGGTCAGGTCAGGTCAGGTCAGGTCAGGTCAAGTCTAGTCAAGTCGAGTCAGTTCAGGACATGTGGGTCTGGTCGGGGCAGGTCAGGTAAAGTCAGGTCAGGTCAGGTCGGGTCAGGCCCGGTCGGGTTAGGTCAGGGCAGGTCAGGTCAGGTCAGGTCAGGTCATGTCAGGTCGGGTCAGGTCAGGTCGGGTCAGGTCAGGTCGG
>NW_016912846.1:0-227 GCF_001483705.2 Eufriesea mexicana
GACCTAACCTAACCTAACCCGACCTGACCTGGCCTGGCCTGACCGGGCCTGGCATGACCTGACTAGACCTGTCCGGAACTGACCCGGCATTCCCTGGCATGTCCTGGGTGGCCAGACCAGACATGGCCTGTCCTGACCTGACCTGTCCTGAACTGAATTGACAAGATCTGACCTGAACTGACCTGACGTCACCTGACTTGTCCTGACCTGACCTGACCTGCCCTGAG
>NW_016912847.1:0-341 GCF_001483705.2 Eufriesea mexicana
CGCAGTAGGTCGCAGAAATCCACCGAACGGCAATGAATGGCACGAAAGCCTAAGATATTCTTTATTAACATTGCCAAACCTCTCATATGCAAACGCTATATAATTTAACCTAACGAGGCGAAACCACTATTGCTGGCCTCCGCAGAGCAAAGCAGAGAATATTTGAGAGCAGTAGAGCCCAGAAGTCGGAGTATAGCAGTGTATAACACAGATGCTTAGACTACCATGTCCTAACCTCACCAAACGTAACATAACCAAAGGTGGCGTAACTCAACCTAACATGTAGAGACCACTACTGCTGGCCTCCACAGAGACAAGCAGAATGTGCTAGAGCACATTAG
>NW_016912847.1:361-1222 GCF_001483705.2 Eufriesea mexicana
ACCGCATTGCTCTGAATACCACAAGAGTCGAAGATATGCCAACCAAACCTGACACAACCTAACCTAAGCGAACTTAACATATCCCAACTTAACGTGCCGCGACCGTTATTGCTCGCCTCAACAGGGTAGAGCATAGTACATTACAGCAATGAAGAGCGTAGGTATCCACCGAATAGGAGTGTACGATACAAAAGTCGGGGGAACCTGACTTAACATTGCCAAACTTGGCTTAACCAAGAGTAGCATAGCACAATGCATCGTGCTGCGACCACTGCTCCTGGCCTCTCGAGAGGCAAGCATAATGTACTAGTGCAATGTAGAGTGCAGGAATCCAACGAAGAGCAGCTTATAGCGCGAAAGTCAAAGAAATCCTAACTGAGCCTTCCTAACCTAACCAAACGGTACGTAACCTTACTCAAACTAACTTGCCGAGACCAATATTACTGGCCACCCCAAAGCCAAGTAGAGCATATTAGAGCGCATTAGAGCGCAGAAATTCGGGGAATAGCAGTGTGTAGCACAAAAGTCAAAGTAGCCTCTCCTAACCTAGCCAAACGTAACATGAACGAACGTAACTTAACACAACCTAACATGATGAGGCCACTATATCAGTCCCCCACAGAGGCAAGCTGCGTGGACTAGAGAACAGCAGTGCGCAGGAATCCACCGCATTGCTGTCAATTGCAAAAGAGCCGTGGACATTCTATCCAAACCTGACCTAACCAAGCCTACCAAAACGAAGCATTGCTCAATATACCGTGCCGTGACCATTGCTCCTGGTCTTCTCCGGGCAAAGCGGAATGTATTACAGCACAGTGGATCACACAAATCCACCGAATAACATTTTAGAGCACGCAAGTG
>NW_016912848.1:0-853 GCF_001483705.2 Eufriesea mexicana
AACTAAACATAACGTGCTGCGACCATTATTGCTGGTTTCTTCAGCCGCAAGGAGATTATGATACTGCACAGTAGAGCTCAGAAGTCCTTAGAATATCAGTGTTGAGCACGAATGTTAAAGCTATCCCAACTAAACCCAAAAAAACCTAACACAACCGAACGTAATATAACACCACCTAACGTGCCACGACCAGCATTGCTCGCCTCCACAGAGCCAAGCAGAGACGTGCCACGACCAGCATTGCTCGCCTCCACAGAGCCAAGCAGAGGGCAATAGAAGGCAGTTGGGTGCAGGAATCCATAGCATCGCTGTGTATAGCAGAAAATTTGAAGCTACCCAAACCTAATCAAAGATAACATAACATAGCCAAATGTAACCTATTTCAATATAACCTGCCGAGACCACTGTTACAGGCATCCCCAGAGCCAAGCAGAGCATGCTACAGCACAGAGGAGCGCAGAAATCTACCGATTATACGTGTATAACGCAAAGGTCAGAGCCATCGTAACCAAACGTAGCCTAATCTAACACAACCAAACGTAACATGTCCCAAGCTGTCGTGCCACGACCGCTATAGTTGGCCTCCGCAGAGTCGAGCAGAGTATAGTAGTTAAATAGAGGTCACAGAAATGCACCGAATTGCAGTGTATAGCACAAAAGTCAAGGTTACCATATCCTAACTTAACCGAACGTGACGTAACTGAACGTACCTAACTCAACCTAACGTGCCTACACCACTATAGCTGACCACTCCAGAGACAAGCAGAATCTGCTAGAGCACAGTAGGACCCAGAAATCCGCCGCATTGCAGTGTAGAGCGGAAAAGTAAAGGATAAACCACAAAATCTGATCT
>NW_016912849.1:0-352 GCF_001483705.2 Eufriesea mexicana
GAGGACTGCACTAACTGTTTCGTCGTGTTAGGCTGAGCTATGTTTCGTTTGGATATGTTACGTGTAGCTGTGATAGGATAGGATACTCTGACTTTTGCGTCATTCACTGCTTTTCGGTGGAATTCCACGATCTAATGTGCTCTAGTATGCTCTGCGTGGCTCCGAGAGGCCAGCAATATTGGTCTTGTCACGTTATGCTTTGTTAGGTTACGTTTGGTAAGTTTAGGTTAGGTTAAGCTCGATCAGGTTAACTTAAACCTTCATGCTATGCACTGCTATTCGGAATATTTCTGCGCAGTAATGTGCTCTACTATATTACGCTTGGCCCTGGAAGGGCCTGCAATAGTGGCCG
>NW_016912849.1:640-46994 GCF_001483705.2 Eufriesea mexicana
TGGTCTCATCACGTCACCAATGGCCACACAACGGTTGGGTGGTTTAGGTTCGGACAAGTTTGGTCAGGATATGTTTGACTTTTGTGTTATACACTGCAGTGCGGTGGATTTCTGCTCTCTGCTGTGCTCCGGTGCCTTCTGCTTGGCTCTGGCAGGACAGCAATAGTGGTCCCTGCACGTTCGGTTCAGCTATGCTTCTTTCGGTTATGTTAAGTTTCGGAGGTCAGTACTGGATACTATAGACTGTTGTCTACTCACACCTACCCGCGGATTTCTGCGCTCTACTGAGTTCCATTATTTTCTGCTTGTGCCTGTGGATGCCAGCAATGGCAGTCTCGGCACGTTAGGTTGAGTTAGGTTACGTTTGGTTAGTTTAGGTTTGGTTATTTTCGGTAAAATTAGCCCTGACCTTCGTGTCGTACACTGTTCTTCGGTGGACTTCCGCGCTCGACTGCGGTACACTGCGCTCTGCTACGTTCTGCTTGTCCCTGCGGAGGCCAGCAATAGTGGCTGCGGCACGTTGCGTTGTGGTAGGCTACGTATGGTAAGGTTAGGTGAGGGCAGGTTATGCTGGGATATCTACATCTCTTGTGCTATTCACGGCAATACGGTGGATTTCTGCGCTATGCTGTACCCTGGTGCAATTTTCTTGTCCCTCCGGGGCGAGCAATGGTGGTATCATCAATTCAGTTTGAGTTATGTTACCATTGATCACGCCACGTTTGGCTAAGTTTGGAGAGGCTAAATTGACTTTTGTGCCTTAAACTGCTATTCGGCGGATTTCTGTGATCCACTGTGCTCTACTGCATGCTGCACTGCTCCGGAGAGTCCAGGAGCGGTGTTCGCGGCACGCCATATTGGATTATGTTGCGTTCGGTTATGTTAGATTAGGTCGGGTTGGGTTAGGTTATCTACGGCTATTGCGCTATTCACTGCAAAGCGGTGGATTCCTGCGCTCTACTGTGCTGTAGTACATTCTGCTTGTCTCTGTGGATACCAGCTACAGTTGATTCGTCATGTTAGGTAGGGTTTGGCTACGTTTGGATGTGTTACCTTTGGCATGGTTAGGATAGGCTGCTTTGGCTTTTTTGCGTTTCACTGCTATTCGGTGGATTTCTACGCTCTAATGTGCCCTAATACGCTCTGCTTGTATCTGTGGGTGCCAGCAGTAGTGGTCTCGGCACGTTAGGTTGAGTTATGTTACGTTTCGTTAGGCTCGGTTAGGAAGGCTCGGTTAAGATTTCTCTGACTTTTGTGCTAAACACTACTTTTGGTGCATTTCTGCGCTCTACATTGCCCTACTATACTCTGCCTGACTCCGGAGAGGCATGCAGTAGAAGTCGTGGCTGTTAAGGGGTTGTCTTTCAGGAAATAATAATCAGTGAGACTGTGTAAAATTAGATCTTTATTAAACGGGCGAACGGTTAGAACTGGCCCGTCCGTTCGGAGCCACGCAGGTCAGCAACGTCTCCAGGAAACCGGCGACTAAAGACAAAAGACAAAACGCAGGGGAAGGGAACTCCCCCTCACATCACTAGGGCGTAGAGTTTATTCTTACTCCAACACTCCCCCTTAAACTGTACATTCTTATTTCATAAGATTCAGTCTACAATGTCTCTCTTACTTATGAGGCATAGTTGCTTACTTAACTTTATATATCTTGGTTTCGCGAGTGCTTATGTGAATATGTCAGCTATTTGTTCTTCGCTTTTAATATTAATTTCGCCTTTTTCATATAGATCACGCACGAAGTGATACTTAATATCTATATGATTTCTTCTTTGGTGAAATTCGGGATTTTATATTAATTTTATCGCACTCATATTATCTATATATAGTATAGAGTTAACAGTATTCGTTTTAGTGTCATTAATCAATTTTTTTAGCCATAAGACTTCTTTTGCGGCTGCCGACGCGCTTACATATTCGGCTTCAGATGTTGATAACGATACGCATTGTTGTCGTTTACTTTGCCACACAATTGCTGCATTCGCAAATTTACAGAGCAAGCCAGATGTTGGTCTCCTTGTCCCCCCCCAAAAAAATCAGCATCACCGTAAGCCTCGAAATCCCCGTATTTTCTATAAAGCAAACCTATATCCGAGGTACATTTTAAAAATCTTATTATTCCTTTTACGACTAGCCAGTGTGCTGTAGTTGGTTTATCTAAAGCTCTCGGTGCTATACTTACGGCCAGACTTATGTCTGGTCTGCTTATTGTTTGTAAAAACATTAAATTGCCCACGGCTTCGCGATACGGTGCATCATGACAAACAGTATTAACGAAATCACTTATACCCCAACCAACTTCTATTGGAGTCGATACATGATTCGCGTGTGTTAAATTAAATTTTTGCACAACATTTTCAATATATCTACTTTGGCTGATAAAGATTGACCCATGTTTAAGTTTGGTGATTTCTATGCCAAGGAAATTTGAGACATATTTTGTACTTGTTATCTTAAAAACTCTGCTTAGTTCAAATAGAAATTGATCTATTAAATGCTCGTGTGTTGCTGCTAGAAGTCCATCATCAACATAAATTGCTAGAAACATCTTCTCATCGATTTTATCATAGATATAAAAACAAGAGTCAGCCGAACTCTTACGAAATCTAAATTTTCTAATAAAGTCGCTAAAATGTTCAGTCCAACTTCTCGGGGCCTGTTTTAATCCATACAAGCTTTTCAATAATTTACAGACATTTTCTGTCCCATCATGAAACCTTTCGGGTTGTTTCATATTAATATCTTCATCTAAATTTCCATACAGGAATGAACCATCATGAAACCTTTCGGGTTGTTTCATATAAATATCTTCATCTGAATTTCCATACAGGAAAGCAGTCTTTATGTCAAACTGACCTAAACTTAAACTACTACGCGCAACAATACTTAACAAAAATTTCACGGTATCACAACGGACTACCGGACTGAACGTTTCTTTATAGTCGAGCCCTCGTATTTGCGAACCTCCTTTTACTATTAATCGCGCTTTAAATCTTTGTGTATTATCAGGATTCGTTTTTTTGTGTGTAAACCCAGCGGCTATTAATAATTTTGCGATTTACATGCCTTTTAACTAAAAACCACGTTTGATTTTCACGTAAGGCATTCATTTCTTCTTCCATGGCATTAATCCAAAAATCTTTTTCGTTGCAAGTAACTGCTTCATTATAACCGGAAGGTAGTTTCTCTGCGCTGAAAGTAACCGGACAACCATTAAATTGTGTATGTTTGATTGTACGTCTATCACGAAGCTATTTTATGTTGCCGTTCTCAGTTGAAGATGGCAGAGGCTGCTGAACTTGATTTTTACTGTAATTATCAACTATCGAAGTTTTAGAACTATCTGCATTTTCATCACTAGCTAAATTTCCCCCAACCTTATCACCCTTTTGAAATGTATTTATATTAATATTTCTTGCTATTAGTCTTTCCGGTTTAAATAATACATCGCGGCTTAAAACTGCATCTCGTAAACTTGTTGCATATACCCGATACCCTTTGCAATTTTCAATATATCCCACTAAATAACCTTTTACAGCTTTTCTGTCCAGCTTTCTTCTCTTTTCAGATGGCACATGTGCAAAACATTCCGTCCCGGATATTTTCAAACTTTCTATGTTCGCCCCTTTACCATACCATAACCCATAGGGGGTCTGACCTGGCTCTTTTGATGGTCCCGATCTGTTAAGGATATAGGCGGCTGTATTCATCGCTTCAGCCCATAAGAACAAGGGTAACTCTGACTTCGAGTATACCATTGACCGTGCGGCCTCGACTATAATTCGGTTTTCCCGCTCTGCGACACCATTCTGTTGAGGTGTATACGGAATACTTAAAGTGTGTTTTATGCCTTTATTGCCCAAATAGCGCTCGACATCCCTATTCTTAAATTCTTTTCCGCCGTCGCTGTGAAATTCTTTTATATTTTCCTGGAACAGATTCTCAACTTCATTGCAAAATATTTGTAACTTATCGATTACCTCCGATTTCTGTCGCATAAAATAAATCTGTCTATACGCGGAATAATCATCCTTAAGAATTAGAAAATATCGTTTCCCGCCAATTGATTCATGCTCCATCGGTCCGCATGCGTGGGCATGTATAATCTCGCGACATCTCGTAGCGCGATCGTTCCTGTCATGAGAACTAAGCTTATGATGTTTTCCATAAGCACAACCTTCGCAAAAAACGTTTTCCTTTATAGCATGACTTCCCCTATTTTTAAGAAAACAGCTGACATATTTGTAATTTTGATGACATAGTCTTTCGTGCCATAGTTGTAGATTTTCATTACGAGATATTGCACATACTAGTTCGCTATTAACATTTTCGGCTAAATTACATTCCTTTGATGTAACAACGCGTAAATTTATTTTGAATAAGTCATCCCAAATCGAGCCAGTCGCTATAACTGCTCCATCGCGTGAAAATACACATTTTTTTCCGTATTCTGAAATCGCGTGATCCACCCCTTTCCTAGTGACGGTGATTAATGATAATTGATTTTGACTTCGCTTCGGTACAAATAAAACATTATACATGATACCCGGTATCCATTTTCCTTCTACATATGCTTCAATTTCAATGTTACCTTTTCCATGCGCTGGGGTAAGATTCCCACTACCTAACTGAGTGATAACCGGCTCTTTAAGCTCTTCAAAGTCTTCGAAAAATCTGGTCGGTGTGTCACGTGATCGGTTGCTTCTGAGTCGATCAGCCAGATGTCCTTATCTACGAGTTTACTGCTGCTTCCGACGAAAGCCTGCCTATGGTTCAAAGTCTGCTTCACAGTATGAGCACCGTCGTTGTGCCGCGTACGAGAGTTTCCATTCCTTTTGAAACAGTTCCAGCTGAGGTGTCCTGTCGATCCACACACATGGCAACCAACACAATCTCTTCGTATGTGGTCTGTTTTGCCGCATGTGTAGCACCCAGAAAAATTGCTCTTCCAACGCTCATCTTGATTCGATTTGTTGTGACGATTATTCTTCGGAAACGATGTATTTGCCAATCTTCGTTTCATTAATAATGCCACACTCATATCCTCGGAGCTGTCCTGTTCGTGAGTTCTAACTTCCTCCGCCATTAATAGTGCCGTCAAATTGTCGAGGATTTTCTTTTTATCTTCTACGTAAACACACGCACTGTAAAAGTGATTAAATTTCTTGGGTAATATAGACAATATGCGTGTCAACATCATGGAATCTGGAAGTGCGCCGTCTAGGCTCTTCATTTTATTCGACAAGTGTTCAATCTTGTCTAAATTATGATTAACACTTTCATTTGAGTCCCATTTGAAATCGAAAAATTGTTCCTGCACTATTCATAAATTTTCGTCAGACTTCATATCGTAGACTGAATTGGTTTTTTTTCAAATCTCCTGTGCAGTTGTACAGCTCAGAAGTAAGTCTAGAGGTTTTCTTTCGACTGATGTCACAATCAATCTACGAGCTGATTAATCGGCTTTTAAAAACTTTTGTAGATTGGCTTGATAATTTACTGAATTTTCAGCTGGACGCTCTAGTCTTCCTTCACAGACACTGAGCATATCGTCGCCTTCCTCTAGCAATGTACGTATAACAAAACGCCATTGAAGCCAATAATCACTGTCACGAAGATTTCCTATTTTTAAGCTCATTGATTCCATTTTTCTTTAAGAAAAAAAAATTGCACAACACGCTGCACCTTCTAAGAACAAATTACTCACACTGATCTTTTGCGTGGTATCCTGGGCCCATAACCTGTTAAGGGGTTATTTTTTAGGAAATAATAATCTGTGGGCGGTGTAAAATTAGATCTGTATTAAACGGTCGAACGGTTAGAACTGACCCGTCCGTTCTTGGCCACGAAGGTCAGCAACGTCTTCAGAAAACCGGCGACAAAAGACAAAAGACAAAACACAGGGGAAGGGATCGCCCCCTCACATCACTAGGACGTAGAGTTTATTTCTACTCCAATAGTGGCACGTCAGGTTGTGTCAGGTTACGCTCGGTTAGGAATGGTTAGGTTAAGTTTTTTCAGGATATCTCTCACTTTCATGCTGTACACTGTTATGCGGTGTATTTCAGTGATATACTGTGCTCTGCTACATTCTGCTTCGATCAGGGGATGCCAGGAGCTGTGGCCGCGGAAAATTTCGTTGAGATATTCTGCGCTTGGTTGTGTTATGTAAGGTCAGGTTGCGTTAGGATATATTCGACTTTTGTGCTATTCACTGCAATGCGATGCATTTCTGCTCATTAATGTGCTCTAGCGTATTCTGCTTTTCTCTGTGGAGGCCAGCAATGGCGGTCTCTTCATGTTAGGTTCTGCTGGGCAACATTTGCTTATGCCACGTTTGCCTAGGTTAGGATATGCTACTTTGACTTTTGCGCTTTACACTGCCTTTCGGCAGATTTCTGTTACCTAATGTGCTCTGCTACACTCTGCTTTGCTCTAGGGAGGGTCGGAGCAATGGTCGCGGAACGTCATGCAAGGATATGCTGTGTTTGGTCAGATTAGATTATGTCACGCTAGGTTAGGTTACCTGTGGCCATTGCGCCATTCACTGCAATGCGGTTGATTTCTGCGCTCTAGCGCATTCAGCTCGCCTGTGTCGAGGCTAGCGATAGTTGTCCCGCAATGTTAAGTTGTGTTAGACTACGTTCGGATACGTCAAGTTCGGGTATGTTAGGATATGCTACTCTGAATATTGTGCTTTACACTGCTCTTCCGTTTGTTTCTGTGATCTACTGTGCTCTACTACAATCTGCTTGCCTCTGGAGTGGCCAGGAGCAGTGGTGGCGGCACGTCATATTGAGTCATGCTACGTTAGGCTAGGTTATGTTAGATCAGGTTATGTTAGGATATCTTCGACTTTTGAACTAACTGCAATGTGGCGGTTTTTTGCGAACTATTGTTCTCTAGTACACTCTGCTTGCCTTTGTGAATGCCAGCAGTAGTGGTCTGGTCATGTTAGATTGAGTTAGGCCTCGTTTGGATGTCTTACGTTTGGCTGGGCTAGGATAGGCTACTTTGGCCTCTGTGCTATTCACTGCTTTTCGGTAGATTTCTGCGCCGTAATGTGCTCTGCCTGGCACTGCGTACGCCAGGAATGTTAGCCTCGTCACGTTATGCTATGGTACACTACGTTTGCATAGGTAAGGTAAGGTCAGGTTAGGTCAGAATATGTTTGACTACTGCGCGATACACTGCAGTGAGGAGGATTTCTGCTGACTGCTGTGCTCTAATACTTCCTGCTTGTCTCTGGGGTGGACAACAAGAGCCGCGTCGTCCTGTTAGGTTGTGTTACGTTACGTTTGGGCATGTCACGTTTGGCTAGGTTAGGAAAGGCTACATTGACGTCCGTGCTTTACACGGCTCCTCGCTGGATATCTGTGATCTACTGTGCTCTGCTACATTCTCCTTTGCTCTGGGGAGGCCAGGAGCAGTGGTCACGGCACGTCCCGTTGGGACATGCTGCGCTCGGTTAGGTTAGACTATGTCAGGTTACGTTATGGTATTTACGGCCCTTGTTCCATTCACTGCAGTGCATTGGATTTCAGCGCTCCAATGTGCTCTACTACATTCTACTTGTCCTTATCGAGGCCAGCAATAGAGGCCTCGGCATGTTGGGTTGTGATATGCTATGTTCAGTTATGTCACGTTTGGGAGGTTTGGATAGGACATCTTAGACTATTGTGCTATAAACTGCGGATCTATGGATTTCTGCTCTCTACTCTCCTCTACTATGTTCTGCTTGGCACTGGGTAGGTCGGCGGTAGTGGTCACGTCACGATAGGTTGAGTTATGTTACGTTCCGTTACGTTACGATTTGCTATGTTAGGAGGGGTAAACTTTGACTTTTGAGCTGCACACAGCTATTCGCCAAATTTCTGCTCTCTGCAGGGCACTAATGTGTTCAGCTGTCTCTGGGTGTTCAGCATTAGTGGCATCGGCACGTTACGTTGAGTTAGGCTACGTTCGGTAATGTTGTGTTAGGTCGGGTTAGGTTAGAATATCTTGGGCTCCTGTCCTTTACACAGCAATTCTGGGATTTCTGGGATCCACTGTGCTCTAGTATATTCTGGTTGTCACTGTGGAAGTCTGCAATAGTGGTATAGGCACGTTGGGTTGGGTTACGTTACGTTTGGTCATGTTATGTTTAGTTATGTTAGGCCAGGGTAGCATTGACTTCTGTGCCATAAACTGCAGTTCCGTTTGTTTGTGCTCTCTTCTGCGCTCCCATACGCTCTGCCTGTCTGTAGGGAGGCCGGCAAAAGGGTTCACGGCACGTTAGTTCGAGGTTGGTTACGTTTTGTTAGGATAGGTTTGTTTGAGTCATGTTACGATAGCTTCGTCTTTTCTGATTTACACTGCCACTATATGGGCTTCTGCGCTCTACTCTTCCCTAATATGTTCAGCTTGGCTCTGGTAGGGCTAGCAATAGTGGCGTCGGCACGTTACGTTGAGTTAGGCTACGTTTGGTTAGTCCAGGTTAATTCAGGTTTGGTCAGGTTGTCTTTCACTTTTGTGCCATACACTGCGTTTCGGTGGGTTTCTACACTCGACATTGCTCTACTATACTCTGCTCTTCCCTCGGGAGGCCAGTAATAGTGGTCCCGGCACGTTATATTGATTTATGCTACGTTTGGTTATGTGACGGTTGGTTAGGTTTGGAGAGGGTAGCATTGACTCTCGTGCTGGATACTGCTATTCGGTGAGCTTCTGCGCTATCCTGCGATCTGGTATGCTCTGCTCGCCTCTGGGGATGTCAGCAGCAGTTGACTCGGCGCGTTAGGTTGAGTGAGGTTACGATTTGTCAGGGTTTGCTTGTTTGGGTGAAGTTTGGATCGTTTTATCTTATTTGCCGTACGCTGCGATTCTATGGATTCCTGCTCTCCACACTCCTCTAATATGTTCTGCTTGGCTCTGGAAAAGACCGCAACAATGGTTTCGGAACCTGATGCTAAGTTAGCCTACGTTTGGATTGCTTAGGGTAGGTCTTGTTCGCGTGTGTTAACCCTTCTTCTGTCATTTACACTTCTACGCCGCGGATTTCTATGAGCTACTGCACTCTATTATATTCTGCTTTGCTCTGCAGAAGTCAGCAATAGTGGTGTACGGCGGGTTGGTGGAACTAGGTTACGTTCGCTTATTTTATTTTTGGGTAGCTTAGAATACGATAGCTTTGACGTTCGTGCTATACACTATTATTCGGTGTATTCCTGCGCTCTACTGTGCTCTAGTACATTCTGCTTTTCTTTGTGGAGGACAGCAACAGTGGTCTCGTCGTGTTAGTTTGAGATAGGTTACCATCGGTTATGCTACGTTTGGCTAGGTTGGGACAGGCTACTTTGAGTTTTGTGATACACACTGCTATTCCGCGGATCTCTGCGCTCTAGTGTGCTCTAATAGGCTCTGCTTGGCTCTGGGGTGTTCAGTGACATCGTTCTCGGCACGTTAGGTTGAGTAGGGTTAAGTTTTGTTAGGTCAGGTTAGCCTTACCTTGGTTAGGATAGCTTCCACTTTCTTGCTATACCCTGTTATTCGGTGTATTTCTCTGCTCCACTGAGCTCTACTATATTCTGCTAGTCTACGGGTAGGCCAGCAATAGTGGTCTCGGCACGTTAGTTTAAGCTATGCCACGTTTGGCTATGTAACGTCCGATGATGTTAGGATAGGATAGCTTAGACATCTGTGCTATACACCGATTTCTGCGCTCTCCTGCGCGGCAATATTCTATGCTTGGCTCTGTGCAGGCCAGCAGCGGTGGTCGCACTACGTTAGGTTGGACTATGTTACGTTCGGTTTGGGTAGGCTACGTCAAGCTCGGTCATGTTACCTTTGACTTTCGTGCTATGCACTGCTGTTCGGAGAATTCCTGCGCTTTGCTGTGCTCTAGAATACTCTGCTTGGCTCTGGCGTTGACTGCAGCAATGGTCGCGGCACGTTATGCTCAGTTATGCGACGTTTGGTTAGGATATGTTAGCCGAGGTTAGGTTAGCATATCCCGGAGTGTTGTAACATACACTGCCTGTCGGTGGATTTCTGGGCTCAACAGTGCTCCACAAAAATCTGCTCGACTCTGGGGAGGCTACCAATAGCGCTCGCGGCACGTTAGTTCGGGTTAGGTTAAGTTTCGTTAGGTTTGGCTAGGTTATGTTTTGCTAGGATAGCCTTGACTTTCGTGCTATACACTGTTATTCAGTGTATTTCTATGGTCTGCTGTGCCCTACTACATTCTGCTACGCTCCGTGGGTGCCAGGTGATGTGGTGGCGGCACGTTGCTTTGAGCTATGCTACGCTGGGTTGTGATGGGTTAGGTCTTGTTAGGTTAGGCTATATTCGACTTTAGCGCTATTCACTGCAATGGAGCTGCTTTCTGCGCTCTGTTGTGCTCTTGTGTTTTCTGCTTGGCTCTTGGGCGCCCAGCGAATGTGACCTCGACACGTTGGGTTGAGCTATGCTGCGTTCGGTTATGTTACGATTTGTGAGGTTAGGATATGATAGCACAGTCGTTTGTGCTATACACGGCTTTACGCGGATTTATGCGCTCTTCTGTGTTCTAATATTTTCACCTTGGCTCTGGGGACTACAGCGATAGTGATCACTGCACGTCTGGTTGAGCTATGTTATGTTTGGTTGGATTAGGTTATGTAATCCTCGGTCAGGTTATCATTGAACTTCGTGCTATACACTGCTATTCGGTGGATTTCTGAACTCGACTGTGCTCTACTATATTCTGTTTAGCCCTGGGGTGGTTAGCAATAAACGCGGCACATTACGCTGAGTTAGGCTACATTTGATTATGATACGTATGGTTACGTTTGGTTAGGTTACGTTAGGTTCGTTTATCTTTGGCTTTTGGGATGTACACTGCTATTTGGAGGATCTCTGCTCTCTAATGTGTTCTAATATGCTCTGCATTCCTCTATGAAGGCCATCAGCACCGGCCGCCGCACGTTACATCAAGTTATGCTACGTTTGGTTAGGGCAGCTAGGTTCGTTTAGGGCATCCCCGACTTTTGCTCCACCTGCTGCTGTTTTGTGGATTTCTATGCTCAGAACTGCTCTACTGTACTCTACTCGTCTCAGGGGAGGCGAGCATTTGTGGTCGCGGCACGTTACGTATAGTTGCGTTACGTTTGTCTAAGTTACATTTGGCTAAGTTTGGTCAGGAAACTTTGACTTTCGAGCTTTGCCCTGATATACCGCGGATTTCTGTAATATACTGTGGTCCATTACGATCTGCTAGGCTATGGGCAGGCAAGGAGTTGTGGCAGCGCCACGTTATGTTGAGTTATGCTACGTTCGGTTAGGTTATCATAGGTTAGGTTAGGTTGCGATGTCTTCGACGTTTGTGCTATTCACTACAGTGCGGTGCATTTGTGCGCACAACTGCTGTCTAGTACATTTGGGTTGTCTCTGTAGAGGTCGGCAATCCTGGTCTCGTCATGACAGATTGAGTTTGGTTACGTTTGGGTACGTTACGTTTGGCTGTGTTAGAGTAGGCTACATCGACCTTTGTGCTGTACACAACTACACGGTGTACTTCTGTGCTCTGCTGTCCTCTACCATATTCTGCTAGGGTATGGGGAGGCCAGGAGCGGTGGTAGCGGCAAGTTACGTTGACCTATGCTACGTTTGGTTAGGTTAGGTTAGGTCAAGTTATGCTAGAATATCTACGTCATTTGAGATTTTCACTGCAATGCGCTGGATTTCTGCGCTCCACTCTGCCCTAGTACACTCTGCTTGGCTCTGGAGTGGCCAGAAATAGTGGTCTCGCACGTTAGGTTGGGTTATGCTAAGTTAGGTTTGGTTAGGTTTTTCCAAGCTCGGTCCGGTTATCTTTGACTTTCGTGCTATACGCTGCTACACGGAGGCTTTCTGCACTCCACTGTTCTCTACTATATCCTCCATGGCACTGGGGAGGCCAGCAATAGTCGCTGCACGTTATGTTGATATAGGCTACGTTTGACTAGATTATGTTACTTTATGTTTGGTTAGGATGGCCTCGACCCTTGTGCATTACACGAGTATACCGAGGGCTTCTGTGACCTACTGTGCTCTACTGTATTCCGCAAGTCTCTGCGGAGTCCGGCAGCAGTGGTGGCGGCACGCACCGTTTATTTACGCTACGTTTGGTTAGGTTAGGTTTTGTCAGGTTATGCTAGGATATTTCGGACTTTTGTGCTATTCACTGCAATTCTGTGGTCTTCTGCGCACTACTGCTTGCTTGCGCATTCTGCTTCGCTCTGTGGAGGCCAGCAATAGTCGTCTCGCCATGTTAGGTTCAGTTTGGCTACGTTTGAATGTGATACGTTTGGCTAGGTTAGGATAGGCTACTCTGACTTATGTGCTCTTCACAGCTGCTCGGTGTATTTTGGCGCTCTAATGTGCTCTAATGCTCCCTGCCTGTCCCTGCGGATGCCAGCAGTATTGTTCTCGTCACGTTATATTGAGGGACACTACGTTTGGATAGGTTAGTTTTGTATAAGTTAGGTCAGGGTACGTCCGACTTTTGTGCTATACATAGCAATGCGGTGGATTTCTGTGCTGTGGTGTGCTATAGTATCTTCTTCTTTGCTCTGGGGAGACCAGCAATAGTGGTCTCGTCACGTTGGGTTTTGCTTTGCTACTTACGGGTGTGTTACGTTTGGGAGGTAAGGATATGATGTGTTAGACTTTTGTGCTATACACGTCTATCCGCGGATTTCTGCGAAGTTCTGTGTTCTAATACTTCCTGCTTGGGTCTGTGGAGGCCAGAAATAGTAGTCGCGGCATGTTAGGTTGAATTATGTTACGTCTGGTTATGTCAGGAAAGGTTAAGCTCGGTCAGGTTAACTTAGACTTTCGTACCGTACACTGCTATTCGGAGTATTTGTGCTCTGAACTGTGCCCTATTCTATTACGCTCAGGCCTGGGAATTCGAGGAATATTTGCCACGGCACGTTGGTCTGAGTTGGGTTACGTTTGGTTAGTTCACGTTGGTCCAGTTTCGGTAAGTGTATCTTTGACTTTCGTGTTATAGACACATGTTCGGTGGATTTCTTCTCCCGACTGCGCTCTACTGCATTGTGCTTGGCGCTGGGGGTCAGCAATAGCGGCCGCGGCACGTTACGTTTATGTAGGCTACCTTTGGTTTGGTTATGTTCGCATTGGTTAGGTCAGTGCAGATATAACGCTTGAGCTATACACTGCGATTCTATGGACTTCTTCGCCCTAGTTTCCTCTAGTAGGTTCTGCTCGTCTCTGGGGTTGCCAGCAATGGTGGTCGCAGTACGTTAGGTTGAACTATGTTGCGTTTGATTATATTAATGTTGGATATATTAGGATAAGGTAGATGAGACTTCTCTGCTGTACAATGCAGTGCGGTGGATTTCTGAACTCTGGCGTGCTCTAATTCTCTCTGCTTGGCTCTGAGGAGGCCAGGGATAGTGGTCTCGTCACGTTAGGTCGAGCTATTCTACGTTTGGTTGGGTAAGGTTACGTCATGCTCGGTCATGATATCTTTGACTTTCGTGCTGTACATTGCTTTTCGGAGGGTTTATGCACACGACTGTGCTCTACTATATTCTGCTTGGCCCTGTGGAGGCCAGCATTAGTTGCGGCACGTTATGTTGAGTTGGGTTACGTTTGAATATATGTTAGGCCGTGTTCGGTTAGGTTGACTTCGACTTTCGCTCTATGAACCTTTACCCAGCCGGTTCCTGTGGCCCACTGTGCTCTACTTTATTCTGCCTGTCTCCGTGGATTCCGGCAGCATTGGTCGCGGCACGCTATGTTGAGTTACGCTACGTTTGGTTAGGTTAGGTTGTGCCATGTAATGTTAGGGTATCTTCGAATTTTGTGCTATTCACAGCAATGCGGTGGATTTCTGCGCTCTACTGCATTCTAATATTTTCCGTTTGGCTCCGGAGAAGCCAGCAATAGTGGTCACGGCGCGTAAGGCTTATTTAAGCTACGTTTGCGCATAAAAAGTTAGGTTACGTTTGGTCAGAGTATCTTAGACTTTGCGTGGTATTTTCTGCCACTCGTTCGACTTCTGCGCCCTACTGCGCTCCAATATGTTCTGCTTGGCTCTGGGGAGGTGAGTAATAGTGGTCTCGGCACGTCAGGTTGAGTAACGGTACGTTCCGTTGGGTTTGGTTAGGAAGACCCTGTTAGGGTTTCTTTGACTTTTGCGCTATAATCTGCTGCTCGGTGGATTTCTGCGCTGTATATTGATCTACTGTACTCTGCTCGCTTCCGGGGAGACGAGCAATAGTGGTCGTTGCACGTCAGCTTGTGTTAGGCTACGTTTGGTTATGTTATGTTAGGTTAAGTTTGGTTAGGGCAGCCTTGACTTTCGTGTTGTGCGCTGTTGTTCGGTGGATTGCTGCGCTCGACTGCGCTCTACTGAATTCTGATTGGGCCCGGGGAGGCCAGCAATAGTGTAAGAGGCACGTTACGTTGAAGTTGGCTTCGTTTCGATGGGTTACCTTAGCTTGGGTTAGGTTTGGATAGATAAGACTATTGTGCTGTACACTGCGTTGCTATGGACTTCTGCGTCCTACTGACCTCTAGTAAGTCCAGCTCGACTCTGTGAAGGCCAGCAATGGTGGTCGGTGTATGATAGGTTCAGTTATGTTACGAGTGGTTATGTTAAGATTGGATACATGAGTATAGGGTAGCTTTGTCCTCTGTGCTATACACTGCTATTCGGTGCACCTTTGCGCTCCAGTGTGCTCTAGCATGATCTGCTTGGCACTGGGGTGACCAGCAGTAGTGGTCCCGGCACGTTAGATTGAGCTATGCTACGTTCGCGTATGCTACGTTTGGTGATGTTAGGATATGATAGTTCAGACTTTCGTGCTATACACTGCTTTTCAGAGTATTTCTGCGAACTACTGTGCTCTGGTACATTCTTCTTGTCTCCGTGGACGCGAGCAATGGTGGTCTCGCCTAGCTAGGTTTAGTTATGTTTCGTTTGGCCATGTCACGCTTGGCTAGGTTAGGAAACGCTTGATTGACTTTTGTGCTTTACACTGCAATTGTGTGGACTTCTGCGATGTACTGTGCTCTACTGCAATCTGCTTTTCTCCGGGGAGGCCAAGAGCAGTGGTCGCGGCACTTCATGTCGTGTTATGCTGCGTTCGGTTAGGTTAGATTAAGTCAGGTTAGGCTATTGTATCTGTGGCTTTTGAGCTATTCACTGCAATGCTGTAAATTTCTGCGCTCCATAGTGCTCTAGTACATTCTACTTGCCTATGCGGTGGCAACCATTGGTGTTCTCGTCATGGTAGTTTCAGTTTGGCTACGTTTGTATGTGTTACCTTTGGCTAGGTTATGACATGTTACTTCAATTTTTCTGCTACTCACTGCCCTTCGGTGGATTTCGGTGCTCTAGTGTGCCTTAATATGCTCTGCTTGGCCCTGGCGAGGCCAGAAATATTGGACTTGTCACGTCGTGCTTGGTTACACTACGCTTGGATTGGCTGGGTAAGGACTGGTTCGGTCAGGGTATGTCTGACATTTGTACTATTCACGGCAATGCGGCGGGTTTCAGCGCGCTATCGTGCTCTAGTACATTCTGCTTGTCCCTGTGGAGCCCAGCAATAGCGGTCTCGGCACGTTAGGTTCTGTTATGCTACGTTTGCATGTGCTACGTCTGGTGAGGTTGGCAGAGGAGAGTCCAGTCCTTTGTACTGTACACGTCTCTCCGCGGATTTCTGCGCTATACTCTACTCTAGCATATTCTGCTTGTATCTGTGGAGTCCAGCCGTAGTATTCTTGGCACGTTAGGTTGAGTTTAGCTATGTTTGCTTATGCTACGATTGGTTTGGTTAGGATAGAATGGCTTATACTTTTGTGCCATACGCTGCTGTTCGGTGGATTTCTGCGTTGTACTGTTGTCCAGTATGCGCTACTTTGCTCTGGGGAGGCCAGGAACAGTGGCCACTTCGCATTATAATGAGTTAGGTTACGATTGGTTAGACTAGGTATGTTTGGGTCAGGACAGGGTAACTTCCACTCTTGGGCTGTACACTGAAATGCGGTGGACTTCTCCTATCTACTGTGCTCTAGTATGTTCTGCTTGGCTCTGGGGAGGCCGGTAATGGTGGTCTCACCGTGTCAGGTTGAGATATGCTACGTTCGGTTGGATTACGTTACCTATGGTTAGGTTCGTGTAGCTTCGACTTTCGTACTGTACACAACGATTTTATGGGTTCGTGCTCTCTACTCTCCTCTAATATGGCCCGCTTGGCTCTTGGGAGGTCAGCAACATTTTTCGCGTCGAGATAGGTTGAGTTATGTTGCGTTCGGTTACGTTACGATTGCTCAGGTTAGTAGGGGCTAACCTTGAAACTTGCGCAATATACTGCTAGACAGAGGATTTCTGCACTGTACTGTTCTCTAATATTTTCTGCTTGGAACTGGGAGGGCCAGCAATTGTGGTACCAGCGCGCTATTTTTAGTTAGCCTACGATTTGTTAGGGTAGGTATGGCCAAGCTTTGTTGGAATATCATTGACATTTGTGCTATACACTCCTTTTCGGTACATTTCTACTCTCTTCGTTGCTCTACTATACTTTGCTCGACTCTTTGGAGGAAAGTAGTAGCGGCCGCGGCGCGCTGGGTTAATTTGTGCCAAGTTTGGTTATGTTACGTTTGGTTAGGATAGGAGAGGATAGCACTGACTTTTGTGTTATATACTGATATTCGCTGCCCTCCTGCGCTACACTGTGATCTAGTACGCTCCGCTCGTCTCTGGGGTGGCCAGCAATAGCGGTCGCTGCACGTTAGGTCGAGTTGGGTTACGTTTGGCTATGTCATGCTTGTTGAGGTTATGCTAGGATAGCTTTGACTTTTGTGCTGTACGCAGCTATTCGGAAGATTTCAGCTCTCTGCTGTATTCCAACATGCTCTGCTTTGCTCTGGGGTGGCAAGAAACAGTGGCCGCGGCGCGTTAGCTTTATTTATGCTACGTTTGGTTATGCTACGTTTGGTTGGGGTAGAAGAGTGTATCTATGACTTTTGCGCTGTACACTGATGTTCGGTGGATTTCTGCGCTCTACATTGCCCTGCTATACTCTTTTCGACTCTGGTGACGCGAGTAACAGTTGTCTCGGCACGAAAGGTTGAGTTAGGCTACGTGTGGTTAGGGTATGTTTGTTTCGGTTAGGTTTGGATATCTTCGACTTCCATTGTATAAACTGAGGCTTGGTGGATTTTCGCTCTCTACTGTCACCTAGTATGTTCTGCTTGCTTCTGGGGAGGCAAGCAATAGCGGTATCGGCACGTTAGGTTTGGTTATGTTACGTTTGAATAGATTAGGACAGGCTACTATGACTTCTGCGCTATTCACAGCTATTCGGTGGATTTCTGTCATCTCCTGTGCTCTAGTACATTTCGCTTGGCCGTGGTGAGGCCAGCAATAGTGGTCTCGGCACTTTAGGTTGAACCATGCTACGTTCAATTGTGTTACGTTTGGGTGGTTAGGACAGGATGGTCTATACTTTTTTGCTATACACTCCTATCCGCTGATTTCGGCTCACTACTGTGTTGTAATATTTCCTGCCTGTGTCGGTGTTGGCCGGCAATAGTGGTCGCGGCACGTTGTGTTGTGTTATTTTACGTACGGTTGGGTTAGGAAATGATAAGCTCGGTCTGGTTAACTTAGACTTTCGTGCTATACACTGCCATTCGGTGTATTTTTTCACTGTTCTGTGCTCTACTATATTATGCTTAGTCCTGGGAATGCCACCAATAGTGGCCGCGGCATGTTACGTTGTGGTAGGCTGCGTTTGGTTAGATTATGTTAGCTTGGGTTAGGTGTAGATTGATATGACTTATGTGTTGTACACTGCGATCCTATTGAATTCTTCGCACTGCTGTCCTCTACGAAGTTCTGCTTTCATCTGGGGAGGCCAGCAATAGTGGTCGGGGTACGTTAGGTTGAGTTATGATACCTCTGTTTATACTAAGGTTGGATATATTAGGAGAGGATATCCCCCACTTTTGTGTAATACGCTGCTATTCGGAGGGCTTTTGTGCTCTAGTGTGCTCTAGTATATTCCGGTTGCCTCTGAGGTGGCCAGAAATAGTGGCATTGCATGTTAGGTTGAGCCATGCTACGTTCGGCCATGTTACGTTTGGTGATGTTAGGACATGATAATTTTGGCCTTTGTGCTATACACTGCGTTCCGCGGATTTCTGAGCTCTACTGGGTCCCAATATTATCTGCTTGTCTCTGAGGATGCCAGCAATATCGGTTTCGGCATGTTAGGTGGAGATACGTTACGTACGGTTAGGTTAGGCTATTTTCGATTCTTGTGCTATTCACTGCAATACGGTGGGTTTCTGTGATATACTGTGCCCCAGCTCTTGTTCTATACGGCACTATTCGGTGGGATTCTACGCTCTCATTTGCTATAATTTGCTCTGCTTGGCCTTGGCGTAGCCAGTAATAGTGGCCTCGGCACGTTGGGTTGAGTAATGTTACGTTTCGTTAGGTTAGGTTGGGAAGGCTAGGTTAGGATTTCTTTGACCTTTGTGCTATACACTGCTTTTTCGTGTATTTCTGCATACTCTGCTGGACTCTGGGGAGGCGATCAATAGTGGTCGTGGCACGTCAGGCAGTGTTAGATTAAGTTTGGTAAGGATAGTTACGTCTTTCGTAGTGTACCCACTTTTCAGAGGATTTCTGTGATCTACTACGCTCCGCTACATTCTGCTTGGATCAGGGGATGCCAGGAGCAGTGCTCGCGTGTCCTTATACTGAGCTATGCTACGCTCGGTTAGGTTAGGTTAGTTGAAGTTAGGTTTGGATTTCTGCGACTTTCGTACTGCAGACTGCTATTCGGTGGATTACTGCGCTCCGCATTATTCTACTATACTCTGCTCAACTCTGGGGAGGAGAGCAATAGTGGCCGTGGCACGTTATGTTGTATTACGTTGCGATTGGTTAGTTCAGGTTAGGCTATATTTGGTAAGGATTGATTTGTCTATCGTGCTACACACTGCTATTCGGTGGATTTCTGTGGTTTGCTGTGCTCTACTTCATTCTGCTTGGCTGGGGGAGGCCATGAGCAGTGTTCGCCGCACGCTGCTTTGAGCTATGCTACGTTCGCGTTATGTCATGTTAGGTCAGTTTCAGTTAGGGTACCTACGGCTTTTGTGCCATTCACTGCAGTGCGGTGGATTTCTGCGCCCTAATGCGCTCTAGTACAATCTGCTTGTCTCTGCCGAGACCAGCAATAGCGGTCTCTTAATGATAGGTTTGTGTAAGACTACGTTTGGCATTGTGACGTTTGGCTAGGTTAGGATATGCTACCTTGACTTTTACGTTATTTACTGCTGTTCTGTTGATTTCTGCACTCTACAGTGCTCTAGTACGCCCTGCTTGGCTCTGAGGAGGGCAGCAATGGCGGTCCCGGCTCGTTAGTTTTAGTTAGGGCATGTTCGGCTATGCTCCGTGGCTTGGGTTAGGTTTGGGTATCTATGACATTTCAATTATACACCGCGTTTCTATGGATTTCTGCCCACTACTCTCCACTAATGTGTTCTGCTTGGCTCTAGGGAGACCAGCAATTGTGTCCCCGGAACGTTATGCTGTGTCAGGTTACGTTCGGTTAGGTTGAGTTAGGCTAAGTTTGGTTAGGATATATTTGACTATAGTGCTGCACACTGCTATTCGGTGGATATCTTCGCTCTACTGTGCCCTAGTATGTCCTGCTGGGCTCTGTTGCGGGCAGCAATAGCGGTCGCGGTAGATTAGGTTCAGTTATGCTATGTTCGGATATGTTCTGTTGGTTTGGTTCGGGTTCAGGTAGCTTTGACTTTTCTGGTATACACTGCGGCTCTATGGATTTTTGCGTTATACTATGGATTTTGGGTTAGGCTGAGTTAGGTTACGCTTGGTTATGTTGCGATTGGCTGAGTTAGGATTGGATAGCGTTAACTTTCGTGCTATAATATATTATAATGTGGATTACTGCGACCTACAGTTCTCCAAGGTCTTCAGCTTGGCTCTGGGAAGTCCAGAAATAGTGGTCACGGCACGTTATGTTTGGTCAGGTTACATTCCACTATGTTGGGTTTCGCAAAGTTTGGTATGGGTAACTGTAACTTTTGTGCTGTACACTGCCATTCGGGGGATTTCTGCGCCATACTGCGCTCTAGTATGTCCTGCTTGGCTCTTGGGTAGGCAGCGTTCTCGTCACGTCAGTTTGTGTTAGGCAATGTTCGGCTGTGTTCTGTTGGTTTGGGTTAGGTTTGGGTATCTGTGACTTTTCTGCCATACACTGCGATTCTATGGACATCTGCGCCCTACTCTCCTCTAATATGTTCTGCTTGGCTCTGGGCAGGCCTGCAATAGTGGTGGCGGCACGTTAGGTTGGGTTTGGTTACGTTTGGTATTGTTACGAGTGGTTAGATTATGAGAGGTTAACTTTAACTTTGACGTGTACAGGCTATTCGGTGTATTTCTGCGCTCTGCTGTGCTCTAATACGCTCTGATTGGCGTGGGGTGCCCAGCAATGGTGGTCACGTCGCGTTTGGTTCTGTTAAGCTGCGTTCCGTTAGGCCACGTTTGGTTAGGTTGTGATAGGATAGCTTTGACTTGTCTGCTGTACATTGCAATTTGGTGACCTTCTGCGCTCTACTGTGCTCCAGTATACTCTGCTCGACACTGGGGATGCCAGGAACTGTGGTCACGGCACGATAGGTTTTGTTAGGCTACGTTTGATTAGGTTCCGATTGGTTAGTTTAGGTTAAGCTAAATTTGGATTGGATCGCCTTCACTTTCGCGTTATACACAGTTGTTCGGCGGATTTCTGCCCTCAACTGCGCTCTACTCTAATCCGCTAGTGCCAGAGGAGGCCAGAAAAAGTACTCGCGGCACGTTCGGTCTTGCTTGGCTACGTTAAGTTAAGTTAGGCTAATTTGGGTTAGGTTTGGGTATCTGCCACCTCTGTGCCGTAAACTGCGATTCTATTGACTTTTAACACCTACTCTCCTCTAATATGTTGTGCATGCCCCTGGAGCGGCCAGCAATAGTGGTCGCGTCACGTTAGGTTGAGTTGAATTACGTTCGGTTATCTTAGAATTGGCTATGTTGGGGCGGGATAGCTTTGACTTTTGTACTATTCGCTGCAATTCGGTGCATTTGTGCACACCACTGCGCTCCAGCGTGCTCTGCTTTGTGTTTTGGAGGAGAGCAATGGCGGTCTCGGCACAATACCTTCATTTATGTTACGTTCGGTTATGTCACGTGGTGCTATGTTAGGAAGGGACAGCTTTAGCTTTGGCGCTATACACTGCCATTCGGTGGACATTTGCGCTCTGCCGAGTTCTAGTATATTCTGCTTGGCTATGCGGGGGCCAACTGTACGGGTCACGGTATGTTAGTCCGTGTTACGTTGCGTAAGGTTATGTTACCTTTGGTTAGGTTAGGATAGGGCAGCTTTGACTTCTGTGCTGTACACTGCGATACGATGAATTTATGTGCTCTGCTGTGCTCCAGCATGTTCTGCTCGTCACTGCGGTGAACAGCAATGGTGCTGTCGACACGCAAGCTAGAAGTGTGTTACGCATGGCTGCTACGTTTGGATAGGTTTGGTGAGTGTAGCTTTGACTTCTGTGCTACGCACCGCTATACGGTCGATATCTGTGCACTGCATAGCTCTGCTAGCATCTGCTTGTCTCCGTGGAGGCCAGCAAATGCGGTCATGGCAAGTTCCGTTGTGATAGGTTACGGTTGGCTAGGCTAAGTTAGGTTATGATTGGCCAGGATGGCTCTGACTTTTGTGCTATACAATGATATTCGGGGGCTTTCTGTGCTCTACATTGCTCTACTATGCTCTGCGCTACTCTCGGGAGGGCAGTAATAGTGTTCCCGGCACGTTATCTTGTGTCACATTACGTTTGGTTTGGTTAGGATGCGTTGTGTTAGACTAGTATAGCGTCGAGTTTTTGTGCTGCGCCCTGCTCTTCTATGGACTTCTGCGCACTTCTGCGCGCTATCGCAACCCGCTTGTCCCTGTGGACGACAGGAATACTTATCTCGGCACGTTGGGTTGAGTTACGTTACGTTTGGTTACGTTAGGCTAGGTTATGTTTGGCTAGGATGACTTTGACCTTTGTGCCTTGCACATCATTGCAGCGGATTCATGCGCCTTCCTCTGCTCTTGTATATTTTGCTTCGCTCTGAAGAGGTCAGCAGTAGTGGTCTCGGCTCGTTAGATTGAAATATTCGACGTTAGGTTATGTTCTGTAAGTTTGGGTTAGGTAGGGATTGCTATGACTTTCGCAGTGTAGACTGCATTTCGGTGGACTTCTGCGCTCCACTGTGCTCTAATATGCACTGCTTGGCTCTCTGGAGGCCAGCAATAGAGGTCTCGTCCTGTTAGGTCCAGTTATTGTACGTTTGCTTAGGTTTGGTTGTTCCTGGTTTCGTTATAATGGCTTTGACTTTTGTGCTATCCACTGCCATTCGGTGGATTTTTGAGCTCCACTGATAACTAATATTTTCTGCTTTGTTTTGGAGGGGCCAGCAATGGCGGTCTCGGCACGATACGCAGAGCTATGCTACGTTCGGCTATGTTACGTTTGGTTGCGTTAGGATAGGGTAGCTTCGACTATTGTGCTATGCACTGCCATTCTATTTATTTATGCGCTCTATTCTCCTCTAATATGTTGAGCTTGGCTCTGGGGGCTGTAATAGTGGTCTCGGCACGTTAGGTTGTGTTGTGTTACGGTTGGTTATGTTAGGTTCGGTTATATTTGTTTCGGATAGCTATAACTTTCGCGCTATACACTGTTATCCGGTGGATACCTGCACTCTACTGTGCTCTGCTCTAATCTGCTTTGGCCTGTGCAGGCCATCAATACTGGTTGCGCCTCTTTTGGCTGCGGTACGTTGTGTATGTTTATGTTACATTTGGTTCTGTTATGAGAGGACAGCTTTGACTTTTGTGCTGTACACTCCTATTCTTTGGATCTCTGCGCTCTTCTGTGCGCTGTCGCATTCTGCTTGCCTCTGTGAACGCCAGGAGTAGTGCTCTCGGCACGTTATGTTCAGTTACGTAACGTTTGGTTGGGATAGGTTTGACTATGTATGGTTGGGATAGGTTAATTTTTGGCCTAGTGTGTGCTATACACTGCTATTCGGTCGATTTCAGCGTCCTACATTGGCATACGATACTGTGCTCTGCTCAGGGGCGACCAGTCATTGTGTCCTACGCAGGATATGTTGAGATAGCCTACGTTTGCCTTCGGTATGCTAGTTGGGGTCAGGTACGGATAGATTTGACTTTCGTGGTATACGCTGATATTCGATGGACTTCTTCGGTCTACTATGCTCTACTCTATCCTGCTTGGCCTTGGGGAGTCCAGCAATAGTAATCGCGGCAGGCTATGATGAGCTATGCAATGTTCGGTTAGTATCTGTTTGTTTGGGTTATGCTTCGGTGGCTTAGGTTTCTCTGATATATACTGCGATTCTACGGGCTTCTGCGTTCTAGTATCCAATGATATGTTCGGCTTGGCTGCGGGAGCCCACCAATCGTGGTTGCGGCACGTCATGTTGAGTTTGGTTGCGCTTGGCAATGGTACGACTGGCTAGGATAGGAGATTGTAGCATTGGCTACTGTGCTATACACTGCTATTCGTTGGATTACAGCGCTCTGCAGCGCGCTAGTGTGCACAGGTTGACACTGGGAATGCCAGCAGTTGTGGCCTCTGCACGCTGTGATGAGTTACCTTACGTACGGTTACCTTACTTTCGGTTTTGTTAGGATAGGGTAGCTTCGACTTTTGCACTGTACACTGCCATTCTATGGATTTCTGCTCTCTACATTGCCCTAATGTGCTCTGTTTGACTCAATGGATGCCAGCAATTGTAGTCTCGGCACCTTGTGTTGAGTTAATCTATGTCCGGTTCGGTTAGGTTAGAACAGGTTATGTCAGGGTATCTTCCACCTTTGTGCTGTACACAGCCACGCGGTGGATTACTGCGCTCCACTGTGCTCCAGTATATTCTGCTGGGCTCTGGAGGGCCAAGCAATAGAGGTCTCGGCACGTCAGGATGTGTTATGTTACGTTTGGTTACGTTAGGTTTTGTAAGGTTGGGATAGGACTGCTGTGGCTTCTGGGCTATACACTGCTGTCCGGAGGTTTGCTGCGATCTTCGTTGCTCTACTATACTCTACTCGAATCTGGGGAGGCCAGCAATATCTGTCGTGGCACTGGCTCTGTTAGGCTGAGTTATGCTACGCTTGGATATGTTACGTTGGTCTCGGTTAGGCATGGATAGCTTCACCTTTCGTGGTATAAACTGTTTTTCGATGTATTTCTGCGCTCCGCTGTGCTGTAGTGTGTTCTGCTTGGCTCTGTTGTGGCCACCAGTTGTGGTCCCGGAACGATAGGTTGAGATATGTTACGATCGTTTATGTTAAGTATGGTCATGCTTGGATACGGTAGCCTCGACTATTGTGCTCTGCATTGCGACTCTATGCACTTCTGCGCCCTGCTCTGCTCTATAATGTTCGGCTTGGCTGTGGGTAGGGCAGTAATTCTTGTCTCGGCACTTAGTATTGACGTTGGGAAGGATGGCTTTCACTTTTGTGCTATACAATGCTATTCGGCGGGCTTCTGCGCTCTACTGTTATCTAATATTTTATACTTTGCTCTGGGAATGCCAGAAATATTGGCCGCGGCGCGTTAAATTGGGTTAGTCTAAGATTGGTTATGTCACGTTCTGTTATGTTTGTATAGGATAACTTTGGCTTTGTACTATACACTGCTATACGGTGTATTACTGCGCTCACCATAGATCCACTTTACTATGCTCGATTCCAGGTAGACTAGAAATAGCGGTCGTTGCGCGATATTTGCGCAATATATATCACTGAAATCCAACGAGCAGCAGTGTATAGCATAAAAGTCAATGCTATCGTATCCTAACCTAACCAAACGAGACATAACCAAACGTAATATAACTCAACCTTACGTGACGAGACCAATATTGCTGCCATCCCAGAGGCAAGCAGAACATGCTAGAGCATAGTAGACCGCGGTGATCCACGGAATTGCAGTGCATAGCACAAAAGTTGAAGCTAACCCGGCGAAACCTATCCTAACGTTACCTAACCGAGAGTAACTTGACAAGACCTGACGTGCGGCGACCACGGTTGCTGTCATCCCACGAGCCAAGCTGGGCATCATGGAGGAGCGTAGAGCGCAGAAGTCCATATATGGGCAATGTTTAGATGAAAAGTCAAGGCTATCCTATCCTAACCCAGACTAACATAACCTATCCGAGCGTAACATATCACAACCTAACGTCTCGAAACCATTATTGCTAACCTCCGCAGAGCCACGCAGAATATACTAGAACACAGCAGAGCGCAGTATTCCACCGCACTGCAGTGTACAGCGCAAAAGGCAGAGATATGCTGACCAAACATAGCCTAACCTGGCCCAGCCAAACATAACATAACCCAAACAAACGTGCCACGACCGCTATTACGGGCATCGCCAGAGACAAGCAGATGCTAGCAGTGCAATTCAGAGCGTAGGTACCGACCGAATTGCAGTGTATAACAAAAAAGTCAAATCCACCATAACCAAATGTAACCTAACCTATCCTAACCATGCGTAACCTATCAAAGACAACCGTGCCACTACCATTATTTCAGTCCCCTACGGAGACAAGCAGATGCTAGTAGAGCAATGCAGTGAACAGGTACAGACCAAAAAGCAGTGTATACAGCAAAAGTCAAAGCTATCACAACCAAACGTATCCGAACATAGCCAAGCCCTGCGTAACCTAAAACTACCTTGCGAGCCGAGACCACTATAGCTGGCCTAACCAGAGCCAGGCAGAGCAATCTAGAGCACAGTATAGCGCAGCAACTCACCAAATAGCAGTATGTGGCACAAAAGTCAATGATATCCTCTCCTATCCTAACCAAACGTAACAAAACCAAACGTTGCGTAAATCATGCTAACGTGCCGGCACCAATATTACTAGCATCCACAGAATCAAGCAGAGCACGGTAGAGCAATGCAGAGCCTAGAAATACGACGAATGGCAGCGTATAACACAAAAGTCGCAGCTATACTACCATAACCTGTCCAAACGTAATATAACCAAACGCGACATGGCATAGATTAACGTACCGAGGCAACTATTGCTCCTATACCCAGAGCCATGGAGAATATACTGGAGCACAGCAGAGCACAGAGAACCACCAAATAGCAGTGAGTAGCGGAAAAGTCATGTATGCCCTAACCAAACCGGTCATAACCTAACCAAATCAAACGTGGACTAACTAAACCTGACGTGGACTTCTGGGCACACCAGTGCCAAGCAGGACATACTAGAGCGCAGTAGTGCGCAGAAGTCCAAAGGAATGTAGTGTATGGCAGAAACGTCAGAGCTGCTGTAACCATACATAACACAACCTAGCCTAACCAAACGTAACCTAGCGCAACCTATCGTGCGACGATCGCCATTGCTGGACACCCCACGGTCAAGCAAATCATGGAAAGACAATGTAGATCGCAGAAGACCACAGTATAGCAGCGTATAGCGCAAAAGTCGAAGTCACCTTGTCATAACCTTACCAAACGTAACATAACCAAGCACAACATAATACAACCTAAAGTGCATAGATCACTATTTCAGGCATCCCCAGTTCCAAGCGGAACATACCGAGGCAGAGTTGGTCGCAGAAGTCCAACAAATATCAGTGTATACCACGAAAGTCAAAGCTATGCATACCTAACCCAAACTAACGTAAGATAACCATACGTAGCCTAACTCTACCAAACGTGCTGCGACCACCATTACTGCCCTCCCCAGGGTTGAGCAGAGTATAGCAGAGCAGAGTAGAGCGTAGAAATACACCTAGTAACTGTCCTTGCCACGTTAGTCAAAGCTATCCAAACCTAACCCAAACAAACGTAACTTCACAGAACTTAACCCAATTCTAGCTAACGTGCCGAGACCACTATTTCTGGCCTACCCAGAGCCAAGCAGAGCATATAAGGGAACGGTAGTGCGCAGAAATCCACCGAACACCAGGGTACAGCAGAAAAGTCAGAACCAACCCCCCACACCCCTAACCTAACCAAACGCCGCATAAATGAAACTAACGTGCTGATACCACAATTACTGGCGTGCCCAGAGTCATGCAGAGCAAATCAGAGCAATGCAGAGCGTAGAAATACAACAAATGGCAGTGTATAGCACAAAAGTCACTTCTATCCTATCCTAACGTGTCCAAACGTAATATAACCAAATGCGACGTAGCTCAACCTTACGTGCCGAGCCCCCTATTGTCGGCATCCCCAGAGTCAAGCGGAGAACACCAGAGCATATTATAGCGCAGATGTCAACCAAATATCAATGTATAACGCAAAAGTCGAAGATATTCTGACATAACCAGACGTATCTAACCTAACCAAACGTAGAGTAACTAAACTTTACGTGTCGCCACCACCATTGCTGGCTTGACCAGAGACAAGCAGAATATGGTAGAGCACTGTAGAGCTCAGATGTCCATAGGATACACGTGACGAGCACATATGTCAAAGCTATCCTAACCAAACACAACGAAACGTAACCTAACGTAACGTGACCTATCCCATGCAAACGTGCCGCGACCAACATTACTGGCCTGCGCAGAGCCAAGCAGATCAGAGAAGAGGAGAGTAGAGCGCAGAGGCCCACCGTACAGCAGTGCATGGCCACAAAGGTTAAAGCTATCCATTCATAACATAACCAATCGTAACACAACCAAACGTAGCAAAACACGGAGTAACTTGCCGAGACGACTGTTGCTGTCCTCCCCAAGACAAGCAGAGCATATTAGAGCACAGTAGAGCGCAGAAGTCCGCGGAATAGCAGTACATAGGACAAAAGGGAAAGCTATCCAATCCTAACCTATCCAAACATTACCTAACCAGACGTATCATAACTCAACCTATCCTGCCGCGACCACTATTCCTGGCGTCCCGGGAGACAGACAGAGTGTGATAGCGCACAGTAGAGTGCAGAAGTCCATAGAATAAGAGTCTGTAGTTTAAATGTCCGCACTATCCAAACTAACACAGCGTAACCTAACCTAACCCAGCGTAATAGAGCTCAACCAAACATGCCACGACCACCATTGCTGGCATCCACAGAGCCATGCAGAACATATTGGACGAGAGTAGGGCGATGAAGTCCGTAGAATCGCAGTGTGTAGCAGAAAAGTGAAAGCTGACCAAACATATCCAATGCTAACGTAAGCTAACCGAACGTAATCTAGCTCACCGTAATATGCCGCGGCCACAATTTCTGCTCTCCCCAGAGCAAAGCAGAGCATAGGAGAGCACAGTAGCGCCGAGAAATACACCAAATTGCAGTGTATTGCACAAAAGTCAAACCTACACTCTCCTAACCAGACTGAGCATATCATAACCAAACGTAACGTAACCACCCCAGAGGTGCTGCGACCACTACTGCTTGCCTCACCGGATCCTAGCAGAGTAGAGGAGAGCAGCGTAGGACGCTGGAACCGAACGACTAACAGATCATAGCACTAAAGTCAAAGATGTCTTATCCTAACCTGACAGAGCGTAACGTAACCAATCGTAATATAACTCATCATAACTTGCCGAGAACACTATTGTTTGCCTCTGCAGAGCAAAGCAGCGAAGAGTATTTCTCAGTAGATCGCTGAAATCCACCGAATGTCAGTGCAGAGCACATAGCTGAAGGCACCCAAACCAAGCCAGACCTAACCTTACCTAACCAAACGTAGAATAGCTGAAGCTAACAGGCTGAGACTTCTATTGCTGTCCTCCGCTGAGCCAAGCAGAGCAAGCTAGAGCACAGTCGGGCGCAGAAATCCACCAAACAGAAGTTTATAGCAAAAAACTAGATGATATTCCATCCAAACTTAGCCTGTCATGACCTGACCGAACGCAACCTAACCTAACCTAACGTAACGTGTCGCGGCCACAATTTCTGGCCTCCCCAGAGCAAAGCAGAGCATATTAGAGTACAGTAGAGAGGAGAAATGCACGGAAAAGCTGTATGTAGCCCAAAAGTCAATAGTAGCCTATCCTATCATAACCAATCGTAACACCAGCAAGCGTAACCAAGCTCAACCCAACGTGCCGCCAGCACCCAATGCTGGCCCCCACAGAGCCAACTAGAACATAGTAGAGGAGAGTAGGGCCCAGAAATCTATAGGATCGCAGTATACGGAAGGAGATTCAAAGACACCCGAACCCACCCAAACAATCATAACCCCACATATCGTAGCCAAACTCAGCGTAACTTGCCGCAACCGCTATTGCTGTCATCCCTATAGTCGTACAGAGTGCAGTAGAGCAATTTAGAGCGCAGAAATCGACTGAACAGCAGTGAATAGCACAAAAGTCAAAACTAACATATCCTAAGCTAACCAAACTTAACCAAACCAAACGCAGCCTAACTCAACCAAATGTGCTGAGCCCACCATCGTTGGCATCTATAGGCCCAAGGAGAGAATACTAGAGCACAGTGGAGCGCTGAAATCCACCGTACAGCGGTGTCTGGCACAAAAGTCAAAGCCATTCTAGCCAAATGAAACCCAACCTAACCTAACCGCGCGTAACCTAAATTAGCAGAACGTGCCACGACCGCTATTGATGGCCTACCCAGGCTCGAGCATAAAGCATTGCAGGGCACAGATATCGACCGAATGGCTGCGTAAAGCACAAAAGTCAAATCTACCATGACCAAACGTAACCTAACCTAGCCTAGCCAAGCGTAAAATAACTCAGGCAAACGTGCTGAGACCGATACTATTGTCTTCCCCATAGTCAAGCAGAATACAGTAGAGCACTGTAGAGCTCAGGCAGCCACCGAATAACAGTGTATGGCACAAATTCCAAAGCAATACTTGCCAAACCTAACCTAACCATACCTTACCAGACGTAACATAAGGCAATCGAACGAGCCACGGTCACTATTTCTGGCCTCCCCAGAGACAACCGGCTGCTAGTAGAGCAACGCAGGACGGAGGTATCGACCGAATGGCAGTGTACAGCGCAAAAGTCAAAGCTATCCTATCCTAACCTTACAAAACGTGACATAAACAAACCTAACCTAACACAACCTAAAGTTCCGATCCCGCTATTGCTGCACCTACCAGAGGAAAGCAGAACATGCTAGAGCACAATAGACCGCAGAAATCCACCTAATTTCAGTGCATATCACAAAAGTAAAAGATTCACTGTTCATACGCAGCCTAACCTTACCCAATCGAAAGTAACCTAACACAATCTAACGTGCCGCGATCACAGTTGCTGGCAACCCCATGGCCAAGCAGATCATGCTAGTGGATAGTAGAACACAGAAATCTATATAGTCGCAGTGTACATCAGAAAATTCTAAGCTACCTGTGCCTAACCTAATCCAACAGTGCCTAACCAAACATAGTCTAATTCAACGTAACGCGCTGCGACCAATTTTTCTGGACACCTAGGGCCAAGCAGAGTATAGCATAGCACAGTAGTGCACCGAAATGCACCGAATAACAGTGCATAGCATACAAGTCAAAGCTACCCTATACTAACCTAACCAAGCGTGACATATACAAACGCAACCGAACTCAGCCTAACGTGTCGAGATCACTACTGCTGCCCTCGCCAGATCCAAGTAGGACACGTTAGAGGGTAGTTGAGCGTAGAAGCCTATAGGATCGCTGTGCATAGCACAATAGTCGAAGCTGCCCTACCCTAGCATAACCATACGTAACATATCCGAACGTAGCTTAACCAAACCTAACGTGCCGAGACAGCAATTCCTTGCATCCCCAGAGCTAAGCAGGTTGTGCTGGAGTACAGTGGAGCGCAGAAAGTCTCCAAATTGTAGTGTACAGCACAAGTGTCAGAAATATCGTAACCTAACCTTCCCTAACCCGACCTAATCAAACGTAGACTGACTGTACCTGACGCACCGCGAGCACTATTGCTGGCCTACCGACAGTCGAGCAGAGTATAGTGGAGCACGTTATATGGCGGGCACTCACCAAATAACAGTTAGTACCCCGAAAAACTTATCTATCCTAACATAAACCCAAGCAAACGTAACCTAGCAAAACGTATCATAACTCAACCCAACGTGCTGGAACACTATTGCTGGACTCCCCAGGGCGAAGCAGAGTATAGTAGATCACAGTAGAGCCTAGAAGTACACCGAAAATCAGTGTATACCACGCAAGTCTAATAACTCCGAACCCAACCCCAACAAGCGTAAGGTATACAAACGTAGCCAAACTCTACCTAACGTGGCGAGACCACTATTGCTGGCCTCCCCACAGCCAAGAAGGGCATATTAGAAAAAAGTAGTTCGCAGAGATCCAAATAACCGCAGTGTACAGCACAAAGGTCAAAGCCATCATTACCGAACCTAACCCAACATACCATACCCAAACGCAACCTAACAAAACCTATAGTGTCGTGATCACAATTGCTGGTCACATCAGAGTCGAACAGGGAATAGTAGAACAATGTAGGGCGCAGGAATCCACCGAATAGCAGTGTGTGGCACAAGAGTCAGAGTTACCCTATCCGAACCTAACAATACGTAACATAACCCAACGCGCTCAAATCCAGCATAACGTGACAGGAATAATATTGCTGTCCTCTCGATCACCAAGCAGAAGATATTAAAGGAGTCTAGAGCGTACATGTCCATCGGATGGCAGCGTAGAGGCAGAAAAGCCAATGCCATGCTTGCCTGACCAAAACTAACCTAACATAACCAAACGAAACATGTCCCAATCTAACGTGCAGAAACCACTATTGCTGGCCTCCACAGAACCTAGAAGCGCGAATTAGAACGCAGTGGAGCGCAGCAATCCAAAGCATATCAGTCCATGCCAATATAGTTAAAGCTGCCCATACCTAACCCAAACAAACATAACAAAACCAACCGCAGCCTAAGTCAAACTAACGTGCCGGGACCTCTGTTCCTGGCCTCCTCAGACACAAGCAGAACACGACAGTGTGGTGTAGATCGCCGAAAACCATACAATCGCGGTGCATATCAGAAATGTCAGACTTACTCTAACCTAACCCAAACCAACAGAACATATACAGACATTGCCTGAATCACACTAACGTGCCGTCACGGCCAATGTTGCCCTCCTCATAGCCAAGCTGGGCATACTAGAGCACAGTAGAGTGCAGAAGTCCACCGAATGGTTGTGTGCAGCACAAAAGTAAATGCTATCCTGACCAAACACAGCCTGACCTAACCCAACAGAACGTAACCTGACTCATGATAACGAGCCGAGACCACTGTTGCTGGCCTTGCCAGAGCCAAGCTGAAGACATTAGAGGAATGTAGGGCGCAGAAATCCTCCATATAGCAGACTATAGCACTAAAGTCACAGCTACCCGCTCCTAACCTAGCCAAACGAAAACCGACTCAAACTGACGTGCCGAGACAGCTGTTGTTTCCCTCCCCAGAGCCAAGCTGAACACGCTGGAGGAGAGTAGAATGCAGAAATCCATATAATCGCAGTTTATATCTGAAAAGTCGAAGCTACCCAAGCCGAACACAAACTAGAGGTGCATAGGCAAACATAGCCTGACCCAACTTAACGTGCCGAGACCACTATTGTTGCCCCCCCCCGCCAAGATGGCTGTACCAAAGCAATGTAGTACGCAGCAATCCTCCGAATAGCAGTGTACAACACAAAAGTTAAAGCTATCCCGACCAAACATTTTCCAACCCAACCTAACCGAACGCAAATTGACTCAACATAAAGTGCAGATGCTACTATTGCTGGCCTTCCCAGAGCAAAGCTGTAGGCATTAGAGGACTGTAGGGAGCAGACTAACACCAAATAGCAGGCTATAGCACTAGTGTCAATGCCACCCTCTCCTATCCCAACCTATCGTAACATAACCATATATAACCAGTCACAACCTAACGTGCCGCGAACGCTATTGCAGGCCTGCCCAGAGTCGAGCGGAACACGTTTGTTGTGGGTAGGACGCCGAAATCCATATAATCGCAGGATATATCAGAGCAGTCTACCCTGTCCAAACCTAACCCAAACCAACTGAACTTAGCTGAACATAGCCTATCTCAGCCTAACGTGCCGAGACCGCTTTTGCTACCCGCCCCAGAGCTAAGCAGGACATACTAGACCGCAGTACATCGCAGAAGTTCACCGAATAGCAGCGTACAGTACAAAAGTTACAGGTATCCTGACCAAACATGGCCTAGCCCAAACTAGCCGAGCGTAACCTGTCCCAGCATAAAGTGCCGAGGCCACTATTGTCGGCCTCGCCAGAGCCGAGCTGAAAATAATAGAGCACTGTACGGCGCAGAAATCGACCTAATAGCAGACTATAGTACTATAGACGAAGCTATCCCCTCTAAACACAGCCAATCGTGACATGAGCGAAGCTAACATAACTCTACCTGATGCGCCGCGACCACTATTGCTGGCGTCCCCATAGTCAAGCGAAACACACCAGTGGAGAGTAGAACGCAGAAATCCATATAATCGCAGTGTATATCAGAAAAGTCAAAGCTCCCCAAGCCTAAACCAAACCAACAGCACGTAACCAAACATAGCACGACTCAACCTAACGTGCCGAGACCGCTGTTGTTGCCAGCCACAGAGCCAAGCAGGACATACTGGAGCACAATAGAGGGAAGAAATCCGTCCAATGGAAGTGTATAGCACGAAAGATAAAGCTATCCTTAACAATCGTTGCCTAACCTACCATAAACGTGGTATACTGACACATCCGAGCATGCCGAGACCACCCGTGCTGGCCCTGCCAGAGCCAAGCTGAAAATATTAGAGCACTGTAGGGCGCAGAAGTCCACCTAATATCAGACTCTAGAACTATAGTCTACTCTCTCCTCTCCTAACATAACCAATTGTTACATAACCCAACGAAGCATAACTCAACTTGTCGTGCCGCGAACACAATTGCTGGCATCCCGAGAGCCATGCAGGGCACACTAGTGGAGTGAGGAACGCTGAATTCTTAGGATCGCGGTGTATATCTGAAAAGCTAAAGCTACCTAATCCTAACCCAAACCAACTGGACATAACCAAACATTGACTAACCCAACCTGACGTACCAATGCCTCTACTGACGTCCTCCCCGGAGCCTAGCAGGGCACGCTAGAGCGCAGTAGAGCGCAGATATCCAAAGAATATCAGTGTACAGCACAAAATCTATAGCTATCCTAACCAAACTTAGGATAACGCAAAATAGCTGAACGTAACGTGACACAGCATAACGTGCCGAGAGCACTATTTCTGACCTCCCCAGATCCATGCTGAGGATGTTAGAGCTCTGCAGGGCGCAGAAATCCACCTGATAGCAGACTATTGCACTAAAACCAAGCTATCCTCTCCAAACCTAACCAACCGTAACGTAACCGAACGTAACCTAGCCAAATGTAACCTAACTCAACCTAACGTGCCGGGGCCACTATTGTTGGCCATATTAGAGCCACGGTGAACATATTAGAGCACTGTAGGGCTCAGAAGCCCACCTTATAGAAGACTATGACGCCAAAGTCAGACCTATCCTCTCCTGACCTAACCAACTGTAACATAACCAAACGTAACATAACTCAAGCTGACGTGCCGCGAGCAATATTGCTGGCAAGTCCAGAGCCTAGCAGAACGCATTGTTTCAGAGCAGATCGCAGAAATCCATAGAATCGACGTGTAGAGCAAAGAAGTTAAAGCCACGTAGGCATAACCGAAACGAACAGGACATAGCAAAACATAGCTTAACTCAACCTAACGTGCCGATACCGCTATTGCTCCCCAGAACCAAGCAGTTCATACCACAGCACAGAAGAGCTTAGAAATCCACCGAATAGCAGTGTACAGCGCAAACGATAAAGCTATCCTATCCAAACTTACCCTAACCCAACCTAACCGAACGTAACCTGATCTAACGTCATATGCCGAGGAACCTATTGCAGGCTTGCCTGAGACAAGCTCATAATATTAGAGCACTGTAGGGCGCAGATATTCACCTAATAGCAGACTACAGCACTGATGTCAAAGCTATCCTCTGCGAACACAACCAACCGAAACACAACCAAGCGTAGGGTAACTCAACTTATCGTACTGCAACCACTATTGCTGCGCTTCCCAGAGCGAATCAGAACACATTAGTGGAGAGAAGAATGCAGAAATCCATAGAATCATCGCGTGTACCAGAAAAGTCAAAGCTACACAAACTTAATCCAATCCAACACAATATAGCTAAACAGCATAACTCAACCTATCGTGCCGAAACCACTATCTCTTCCCCCGCCCCAGAGGCAAGCAGGACATATTAGAGCACAGTAGAACGCAGAAATCCGCCGAATAGCACTGCACAGATGAGAATATAGAGCTGTCCCAACCAAACTTAGCATAACACAGCCAAACTGAACGATACCTGACGAAACGTAACGTGCCGCAGCCACTATTGCTGGCCTTTACAGGGCCAAGCTGAAGATATCAGAGCGCTGTCGGGAGTAGAAATCTACCTAATAGCAAACTATAGCACTAGAGTTGAATATATCCTCTCCTAGCCTATCGAATCGTAACATAGACAAACGTAACATAACCACGGCTAACGTGCGGCGACCACCACTGCTGGCCACACCAGGGCCAAACGGACACGTCAGAGGAGATTAGGACTAAGAAATCCGTAGAATTGCAGCGTATATCAGAAAACTGAAAGTTACGTAAGCCCAACCCAAAGCAACACAGCATAGCCAAACATATCCTAACACAGCCTAACGTGCCGAGACCGCTATTGCTGCCCCCTTCCCCAGATCCAAGCAGGACATAGTAGAGCACGGTAGAGAGCAGAACCCCATCGAATAGCAGTGTACAGCACAAAAGTTAAAGCTACACCAACCAAACTTCGCCGAATCCGGCATAACCGAACGTAACCTGACTCAACATGACATGCTGAGACCACAATTCCTGGCCATCCCAGAGGCAAGCTGAAGATATTTCAGCTCTGTAGGACGCCGGAATCAGCGTAATAGCAGGCTATAGCACTATAGCCAAAGCTATCCCTTCCTAACCTGACCAATCTTATCATAACCAAACGTAACCTAGCTGAACCTGACGTGCCGCGAGCAATATTTCTGGCCTCCGCAGAGGAAAGCGGAGCACACCAGTGTAGAATAGAACGCTGAAATTCATTGAATCGCAGTGTACACCAGAAAAGTCAAAGCTACCCTAGCCTAATCCAAACCATCAGCGCATAACCAAACACAGCCCATCACAACCTATCTTGCCGAAACCGCTATTGATCCCCCCGCCCATCCCTCAGTGCGAAGCAGGACATACTAGAGTTCGGTAGAGCGTAGAAGTCCACCGAACAGCAGTGTAGGGCACAGAAGCTGAAGCTTTCTCAACCAAACGTAGCCTAACCCATCCTAAGCGTACGTAGCCGTACTCAACGTAACGTACTGAGACCACCATCGCTGTCCTTCCCAGAGCCAAGCTGAAAATATCAGAGCACAGTAGGGCGTAGAAATCCACCTAAAGCGGAATGTAGCACTAAAATCAAAACTATCTTCTCCTACCCTATCCTACCGTAACATAACCGAACGTAAAACAACTCAACCTATCAAGCCGCAGCCACTACTGTTGGCCTCCCAGAGGCAAGCGGAGCACTTTAGTGGAGATTAGAACGCAGAAGTCCATACAACCGCAGTGTACATCAGAAAGTCAATGCTACCCAGATTTAACTCAAGCTGACAGAACATAACCGAACATATCCTGACTCAGACTAACATGCAGAGACCGCTATTGCTACCGACCAGGGCCAAGCAGGACATGCTAGAACACAGTTGAGCGCAGAAGTCCACCGAACAGCGGTCTACAGCACAAAAGTTAGAGACGCCCTAGCCAAACTTATGATAAGGGACCTAACAGAACGTAACGTGACACAGCATATCGTGCCGAGACCACTATTGCTGGCCTTCCCAGGGCCAAGCTGAAGATATAAGAGCACTGTAGTGCGCAGGGATCGACCTAATAGCAGGATTCAGCGCTAAAGTCAGACATATTCTCTCCTTACCTAGCCAACCTTGACACAACCAAACGTAACATAACTCAGCCTATCGTGCCGAGGCAACTGCTACTGTCCACCCCAGATTCAACGAAAGCACATCAGCGGAGAGTAGAACGCCGAAATCCATTGAACCGCACTGCATATGAGGAAGTCAACGCTACCCAAGGCTAACCCAAACAATCAGACATAACCAAACATATCCAGACTCAACCTAACGGCGCACAGACCGCTGCTGTCGCACTCGCCAGAGCATACCAGGACAGATTGGAGCACAGTAGTGCGCGGAAATCCACAGGAATGTCGTGTACAACACAAGAGTTAAGCTTCCTTAACCAAACTTAGCCTAACCCAACCTAGTTGATCGTAACATGACAAAGCGTCACATGCCGGAGACACTATTCCTGGCCTTCCCAGGGACAAGCTGAAAACATTGTTGCACTGTAGGTCGCAGGAATCCACCTAATAGCATACTAAAGCCCTTAAGTCAAATCTACCTTCTCCTAACATAACCAATCCTAACATAACGAAACGTAACCTAACTCAACCGAATGTGCCGCAACCACTACTGCTGGCCTCCCCAGACCCAGGCAGAACACGTGAGTGGAGAGCAGATCGCGGTAGCCCTTTGAGTCGCTGTGTACATCAGAAAAGTCATAGCTACTCGATCCCAATCCATACCAAGAGGAAATAGCTGAACATAGCCTAGCACAAACTGTCCTGCCGAGACCGCTATTGCTGTCATCCCCAGAGCCAAGCAGGACACACTGGAGCACAGTAGAGCGCAGAACTCCACCGAATAGCCGTGCACACCGAAAAAGTTGATGATTTCCAGACGAAACATAACCTAACCCAACCCAACCGGACGTAACCGAACTGAGCATAACGCGCCGAAACTACTATTGCTGCCCTTCCCACAGACAAGCTGAACATATTAGAGGGCTGTAGGGCGCGGAAATCGACCTCACAGCAGGCTATAGCACTAAATTCAAAGCAATCCTCCCTAATCTAGCCAGTCGTAAGATAATCACACGTATCATAGCAGAACCTAACTGGCCGCGACCGATGTCCCTGGCCTTCCCAGAGTCAAGCGGAACACGTTAGTGGAAAGTACAACTTAGAAACCTATAGAATCGCTGTGTACATCAGAAATGTCAAAGCTACCCAATCCTAAACCAAACAAACGGAACATAGCCATACATAGCCCATCTCAAACTAATGTGGCGAGACCGCTATTTCAGATATCCCTAGAGCAAAGCAGGACCTCCTAGGGCCAGTAGAGCGCCGAAGTCCACCGAATAGCAGTGTGCACCACAAAAGTTAATGCTATCCTGTCCAAACTTAGCGTCACCCAAACGATCCGATCGTAACCTGACGCAACGTAACCTGTCGAGATCACTACCTCTGTCCTTCCCAGTACCAAGCTGAAAATATTACAGCACAGTAGAACTCAGAAGTCCATCTAATAGCAGATTATAGCACTAATGCCAAAGATATCCTCTCCAAACCAGACCAATCTTAACATAGCCAAACGTAACCAATCTAAGGCTAAAGCGACGCGGCCACTACTACTGGCCCCCCAGATACAAGCAAAACACATTAGTGGACAGTAGAACGCCGAAATCCATAGAATCGCACTTTATATGAGGGGACTCAACGCCACCCAAGCTTAACACAAACAAACACAACATATCCAATCATTGCATAATTCAACCTAACGTGCCGAGACCGCCCTTGATGTCCACACCAGAGCCAAGCAGGACGTACTGGAGTACAGTAGAGCCCTCAAATCCAACGAATAGCAGTGTACAGTTCAAAGGTTATAGCAATCCCAACCAAGTATAGACTAACCTAACCTAACCGAGCGTAACCAGACTCAAAATAATGTGCCGGGGACGCTAATGCTTGACCATCCAGAGCCAAGCTGAAAATATTAGCTCACGCTAGGGCGATGAGATCCACCTGATAGCAGGCTATACTACTAAAGTCAAAGCTAGCCTCTCCTAACCTAACCAAGCGTAGCGTAACCGAACGTAGCCTAAAGAAACCTATCGTGCCGCGCACGCTACTTCTGGCCTCCACAGAGTCAAGCGGAACACATCAGTGGAGAGTACAACGCAGAAATCCATAGAATCGCAGTGTATATCAGAAGAGTCAAAGCTACCCAAACCTAGTCGAAATGAACTGAACATAAGCAAACATAGCCTGACACAGCCTTAAGCGCCGAAACAGCTATTGCTGCCGCTCCCACACACAAGAGACAAGCAGGACGTACTAGAGCACAGTGAAGCTCTGATGTCCACCGAACAGCAGTTTACAGCGCAGAAGATAAAACTACCCTAATCGAACTAAGCTTAACCCAACTTAACCGGGCGTAACAAGACACAGCATAACTGGCTGAAACCATTATTGCTGTCATACCCACGTCCAGGCTGAAGGTATTAGAGCACTCTAGGGCGCAGAGAACAACATAATATCAGGCAGCAGTCCTAAAATCAATGATATCCCCTCCTTACTCATCCAATCGTAGCATAACCAAACGTAACGTAACTCAACGTAACTAGCAGCAACCACCATTGCTTTCCCCCCCAGAGCCAAGCAGAGCACACTAGAGGGGCGAAGGACGCAGAAATCCATAGAATCGATGTGTATATCAGAAGAGTCAAAGCTGCTTAATCCTAACCAAAGCCAACAGAACATAAACGAACATAGCATAACAGAACCTAAAGTGCCTTAACCGCTATTGCTGCCCCACCGCCCACCAGAACCCCGCCCAGGGCACAAGCAAAACACACTAGTGCACAGTAGACCACTGAAGTCTACCGAACAGCAGTGTACGGCACAGAAGTTAAAGTTATCCTAAACAAACTTTGCCTAACCCAACCTAACCGGGCGTACACTGACAAAACGTAACCTGCTAAGCCCACCATTGCTGACCTATCCAGCGCCAAGCATAGCATATTAGAGCACATTAGAGCGCAGGAATCCGCCGAATGGCGGTTCATAGCACAAAAAACTAAGCAGCCTACCCAAACCTAACTAAACGTAACACAACCATACGTAGCCAAGCTGAACCTAACAAGACGAGACTACTACTGCTGGCATCCACAGAGACAAGCAGAATGTACTAGGGCAAAGTACAGAGCAGATATCCACCGCAATGCAGTGAATAGCACAAAAGCCGCAGATATCCTAGCATAACCTGACCTAACCTAACCTAACCAAACGTAGCACAGCTCAGCGAAATGTGCAGCGGCCAATGCGCCTGGCCTCTCCATTGCAAAGCAGAATGTCGCGGAGCTCAGTACATCACAGAAATCCACCGAAGAACAGCGTACAGTACGATAGTCGAAGCTATCCCGACAAAACTTATCCTACCCTAACCGAACGTAACATAACTCTGACTAACGTGCCGCGGCCGCTATTGCACGCCTCCCCAGAGTCGAGCAGAGTGTAATAGAGTATTGTAGAGCGCAGAAGTCCCCCAAATAGCAGCGTATAGTACAAAAGTCGGATATATCCTAGCCTAACCTGATATACCCTAGCATGAGGTAGCGCAGCATAGCTCAACGTATCGTGCCAGGAACACTTCTCCTGGCCTCCCCATAGCCAAACAAAATGTAGCAGAGCACAGTCGATCACAAGAATCCACAGAATGGCAGTATATAGCACGAAAGTCAAAGCTTTCCTAACCTAACATCACCTAACCTAACTTAACAAAGCGTAATATAACTCTACGCAACGTGCAACGGTCACTATTGCTCGCCTCCCCTGATTCGAGCATTGTAGTCAACAGCGCAAAGGTCGTATATACCCTAACCTAACCTGACCTAATCTCGCCTAAGTCAACGTAGCATAAGTCAACATGACGGGACGCTACCGCTGCTCCTGGCCTCCCCAGAGGCAAGCAGAAGGCAGTAGAACGCAGGGGATCGCAAAAACTCATGGGAAAGCAATGTGAAGCACTACAGTCAGAGTAGTCTATCCTAACCTAGCTAAACGTAACATACCCAAACGTAACCTAGCACCGCAAAACGCGACGAGACACCATTGCCCGCCCCCACAGAGACAAGAAGAATGTACCAGGTCACAGTGTATCGCAAAAATCCACCGCATTGCAGAGAATAGCACAAAAGCCGAAGATGCCCTAGCATAACCTGACCTAACCTGACATGAGCACACATAGCATAGCTCAACATAAAGTGCAGCGGCCGCTGCTCCTGGCCACCACATAGCCAAGGAGAATGTGGTACAGCACAATGGATAATAGAAATACACCCAAAAGCAGTGAATATCACGAAAGTCAAAGTATATCTGACCAAACCAACCTAACCTAACCAAACGTAACCTAAGTAAAACCAGCGTGACGCGATAGCTATTGCTCGGCTCCACACAGTCGAGCAGAGTATAGTCGTGAAATGTAGAGCGCAGAAATCCACCGAAGTGCAGTGTATGGCACAAAAGTCAAAGAAATCCTATCCATGAATTCCAAACGTGCCCTAACGCAACGTAACATACCTCAAACTATCGTGCCGATACGACTATTACTGTCCTCCACAGAGCCAAGGTGGATATACTAGGCCACAGTAGTGCGCAAAAATCCACCGAAGGGCAGTGTACAGCACAAAAGTTGAAGATATCCCGATCAAACATAGCCTAACCCATGCTAACCGAACGAAATATGACGCAACCTAACGTGCTGAGGCCACTATTTCTGGTCTTCCCAGAGGCGGGCTGAAAATATTAAAGCACTGTAGGGCGCAGAAAACCACCTAATAGGAGACTATAGTACTACGGTCATAGCAATCCTCTCCTAACATACCCAAACGTAACATGACCGAACGTAACATGACCCAACCTAACGTGCCGTGGCACACCACTGCTGGCCTCCCCAGAGTCAAGCTGAACACGTTAGTGGAGAGCAGACTGCCGAAAACCATATCATCGCAGTGTATATCCGAAAAGTCACAGATAGCCAAGCCTAACCCAAACAAAGGGAACAGAGCCAAACGTAGCCTTACACAACTTAGCGTACCGGGACCGACATTGCAGTCCTCCCCAGAGCCAGGCAAGACATACTAGAGCGCAGTAGGGCGCAGAAACCCACCGAATAGCAGTGTGCAGCATAAAAGTTAAAGCTATCCTGACAAAACATAGCGTAGCCCAACGTAACCGATCGTGACCTGACTCAACATAACGTGCCCAGACAACTGCTTCTGTCCCTCCCTGAGCCAAGATGAAAATATTACAGCACTGTGGTGCTCAGAGGTCCTCCTAATAGCAGACTTCAACATTAAAGTCAAAGCTTCCCATTCGAAACCTAACTAATCGTATCATAAGCATACGTAGCCAAACTCAACTTAACGCGCCGCGGGCATTACTGCTTGCCTCCCTAGAGTCAAGCAGGCACAATAGTGGAGTGGAGAACGCATGAATCCATTGAAACGCTGTGTACGTCAAGTAAGTAAGAGCTACCCTGACCTATCCCAAACAAACGGAACATACGCAAACAGGGCGTAACTCAACCTAACGTGCCGAAACCTCGATTGGTGCCACCCCAGAGACAAGCAGGACAAACTAGAGCGCAGTGGAGCGCACAAATCCAGCGTACAGCAGAGTACTGCTCAAAAGTTGAAGCTATCCTATCCAAACTGAGCCTAACCCATATTAATCTCGCGTAAAATGACACAACATAACGTGCCGAGACCACCATAGCTGGCCTTGCCAGAGCCAGGCTTAAAATATTGAAGCACCGATGGGAGCAGATAACCACTTAATAGCAGAATATAGCACTAAAGTCAAAGCTCTCCTGTCCTTACCTGACCAACCGTAACATAACCAAACGTACCATAAATCTACCTAAAGTCCAGAAACCACCATATTTGGCCTCTCAAGAGCCAAGCAGGACATACCAGAGCACAGTAGAGTGCGGAAGCCCACCGAATGGCAGTGTACAGAACTAAATTTAAAGCTTTTTTGACAAAACTTTCCAGACCAAGCAAAGCCGGACGTAAGCTGGCAAAACGTAACGTGCCAAGCCCACTATTTCTGGTCTTCCCAGAGGCAAACTGAAAATATTAAAGCTCTGTAGGGAGCAGAAATCCACCTAATAGCAGACTGTTGCACTAAAGCCAAAGATACCCTCTCGTAACCTAACCAATCGTAACATAGCCGAACGCAACTTAACTCAACCTAACGTGCCGCGACCACTGTTGCTGCCGTCCACAGAGTCAACCGGAACACGTTAGTGGGGAGCATTCCGTCAGAACCCATATAATCGCAGTATATACCGCAAAAGTCACAGTTACCCAAGCTTAACCCAAATCGACGGAACATAACCAAACATAGTCTATCTCAACCTAACGTGCAGAGACCGCATTTTTTGTCTTCCCCAGAGAAGCAGGACATACTAGAGCACAGTAGAGCGCAGAAATCCACCGAATAGATGTGTGATGCCCAGAAGTTAAAGCTATCCTGAGCAAACTGTGCCTAACCCATCATAACCGAACGTAATTTGATCCAACATTACGTGCAGGGGTCACTATTGCTGGCATTCACAGGGCCAGGCTGAAAGCATTAGAGCACTGTAGGTCGCAGAAATCCACCTAATGGTAGACTATTGCACTGAAGTCAAAGCTATCCTCTACAAACCTAACCAACCGTAACATAACCAGGCGAAGCCTAACCAAACGTAACACAACTCAACCTAACGTGCCAAGACCGCAACTTTTGCCCTCCCTAGAGACAAGCTGGACATGATAGGGCATAGCAGAGCGCAGAAGTCCACCGCTGGCAGTTTACATCTCAAAAGTTAAAGCCATCCCGACCAAACTTAGCCAAACCCAACCTAACCGAACGTAAGCTGACTCATCACAGCGAGCAGCGACCACTATTTCTGGCCTTGCCAGAGCCAACCAGAAAGTATTAGGGCACCGCAGGGCACTGGAATCCACCTAGTAGCAGGCTATGGCACTAAAGGTATTGCTGTCCTCTCCTAACCAAACCAACCGTAACATAGCCAAACGTAACGTAACTCAACCTATCGAGACGCGACCACCATATCTGGCTTCCCCAGAGTCAAGCGGAACACACTAGCGGAGAGTAGAATTACAGAAATGTATATAATAGCTGTGTCTATCAGAAAAGTCTAAGCAACCCATGCATAGCCCAAACCAACGGTACAAAACCGAATGAAGCCTGATTTTACCTAACGTGCCGAGACCGCTATTGTTGCACCACAAAGCCAAGCAGGACATACTATAGAACAGTAGAGCGCAGAAATCCACTGAATAGCAGTGCACATCACAGAAGATGGAGCTATCCTGACCAAACATGAGCTAACCCAGCCTAAGCGAACGTAAACTGACAAAACAATGCGATGAGACCGCTGTTGCTGGCATTCGCGGAGCCAAGCTGAAAATATTGAAGCACCGTAGGTAGCAGAAGTCCGCCTAATAGTACACTATGGCACTAGAGTCAAGGCTAACCTCCCGTGACATAACAAACTGTAACAAGACCAAACGTAACATAACTCAAATGAAATTGCCACGACCACTGTCTTTGACCACCGCTGAGTCAAGCGGACCCACTAGTGGAGAGTAGACCGCAGAAATCCATATAATCGCAGTGAATAACGAAAAAGAAGAAGCTACCCAATCTTATCCCAAACCAACGGAACGTAACCAAACATAGCATATATGAATCTGTCGTGCCGAGACCACCATTGCTGCCCTCCACAGAGCCTAGGAGGACATACTAGAGCACAGTGGAGCGCAGAAATCCACCGAATGTCATTGTACAGTACAAAAGTTAAAGCTATCCTAACAAAACATGGGCCAACCTAACCCAAGGGAACGTAACGTGACTCAACATAATGCGACAAACCCACTGTTGCTGGACTTACCAGAGCCAACCAGCAAATACTAAAGCACTGTAGGGGGCAGGAATCCGCCTAATAGCAGACTATGGCACTAAACTCGAAAGTATCCTCTCCTAACAAAGCAAACCGTAACAGAGCCGAACGCGACCTAACTCAACGTGACGTGCCGTGACCAATATTTCACGCCTCCCCAGGGTCAAGCGGAACGCACTAGTGGAGAGTAGACCGCAGAGGTCCATATAATCGCAGTGTTTGTCAGAGAAGTCTAAGCTACTCAAACCTAACCCAAACCAACGGAATATAACAAAATATGGCTTGAGTAGGCATAGCGTTCCGAGACCGCAATTGTTGTCCTCCCCAGAGCCACGCAGGATGTAATAGACCGCAGTGTAGCGCAGAAATCCACTGAATAGCGGCGTACTTCACAGGAGTTGAAGCTACCCTCACAAAACATAGAATATCCCAACCTAACCGAACGTAACCTATCTCATCATGCCGTGCCGAGACCACCCTTGCTGGCCTTGCTAGAACCAAGCTGGATACGTTAGAGCACTATAGGGCGCAGTAGTCCACCTAGCAGCAGATTACGGCACTAAAGTCAAAGCCATCCTCTCCTAACCTAACCAACCGTAACATAACCAAACGTATCCCAACTTTACCTATCGTGCCGCGACCACTATTGGTGGCCACCACTGAGTCAAGCGGAACACATTAGAAGCGAGTACAACGCAGAGATCCATATAATCGCAGTGCATATCAGAAAAATCAAAGCTACCCAAGCCTATCCCAAACCGCCAGAATATAACGAAACATAGCCTGTCTCAAACTAATGAGCCGAGATCGTTATTGTTGCCCTCCTCAGAGCCAAGCAGGACATACTGGAACACAGTAGAGCGCAGGAATCCACCGAATAGCAGACTATAGCTCTAAATTCGTAGGTATCATCTCCTATCCTAACAAAACGTGACACAACCAAACGTGTCCTACCTCAACTTAGCGTGCCGTGACCACTATTGCTGCCCTCCACAGAGCCAAACAGCACACTCTAGAGCACAGTAGATCGCAGAAGTCTACCTAATAGCAGTGTATAGCGCAAAAGTCAAAGCTATCCTTTCCTAACCTAACCAAACCTTGCAAAACCAGAGGTAGCATAACTCAACCTAACATGCCGCGACCATCATTCCTGGCCTCCCGGGAGGCAGTCAGCCTGTGATAGCGCACTGTAAATCGCAGAAGACCATAGAAACGCAGTGCATTGCAGTGTAGTCGAAGCTACCCTATCCTAACACAATCAAACGTGTCATAACTGAACGTAGCCATGCTCTACCTATCGAGCCGATAACACTACAGCTTGCCCACCCCCCCCCCCCAAGTCGTGGGGAATTTACG
>NW_016912849.1:47188-56710 GCF_001483705.2 Eufriesea mexicana
CCCCCCCCCCCAGATCCATGTTGAATTCACTAGAGCGATGTAGAGCGCAGTAATCCAACGCGTTGCAGTGTATAGCACATGGGTGAAAGGCATTCTAACCCTACTTTACCGAACATATCGTAACCAAACGCAACCTAACTCAGCCTAACGTTCCACGGCCGCTGTTGCTGGCTTCCTCAGAGACAAGCAGATGCTTGTAGAGCAATGAAGAGCGCAGATATCGACCGAATAGCAGAGCATACCACAAAAGTGGAAGATATCCTAACCAAACCTTAACTAACCTAGCCAAGCCGAATGTGACACAACCCAACCTAACGTGCGGAGACCGCTATTTCTGGCCTCCCGAGGAGTCGAGGAGGGTACAGTGGAGCAATTTAGTGCGTACGAATCCACCGAATAGCAGTTTATACCGCAAAGGTAAGTTCTATCCTATAATAACGTACCCAAACCTAATATAAACAAACGTAGCCTAACCTTAACTGACGTGCCGAGACTGCTGTTGCTGGTATAACCAGCCACAAGCAGAATATACTGGATCTCAGGAGAGCGCAGAAAGCCACCAAACTGCAGTGTAATGCACAGAAGTCAAAGAAATCCTGACCCAACCTGACTTAACCTAAGCAAACCAAACTAACAAAACCTAAAGAGCCGAGACCACTATTGCTGGCCTCCTCAAGGACAAGCAGTAAATACTGAAGCTCAGCAGAGCGCAGAAAGCCACCAAATTACAGTGTATAGCACTAAAGTGAAGGGCATCCTGACCTAACTTATCCTAACCTAACCAAACCAATCGTAACATGTCTCAGCCAAACGTGCACGACCGCTATTCCTGGCCTCCCCAGATTCATGTAGATGCCACTAGAGCAATTCAGCGCGCATATATCGACCGAATGGCAGTATATAGCACTAAAGTCAAAGCTATCCAGTCCTAACATAACCAAACGTATCCTAACCTAACCGAACATAATCAAACTCAAGCAGACGTGACGCTACCACTATTGCTGGACTCCCGAGAGCCGAGCAGAGCACAGTAGAGATATGTAGAGCGCAGAGATACACCGAATAGCAATGGACAGCACCAAAGTCTAAGCAATCCTATCCTAAACTAACTAAATGTAGCATAACCAAACGCAAGCTGACCAAAACTAACGTGCCGAGAACAGTACTGTTGGCCTCCACATAGCCAAGTAGAATAAACAAGAGCACAGTCGAGCGATGAAGCTCGCCGAATAGCAGTGAATAACGCAGAAGTCAAAACCATCCCAACCGAACGTAACCTAACCTAACCTAGCTAAACGTAATCTATCTCAACCAATCGTGCCACGACCGCTATTGCTGGTCTCCGCAGATTCTATCAGAGTGCAGTAGAGCAATATAGAGCGCAGGTATCCACAAAATAGCAGTGTATAGCACAAAAATCGAGACTAGCCTTTCCCGATCTAACCAAACGTAACTTGAGCAGACGTTGCAAAACCCAACCTGACGTGCACGGCCAAAGTTGCTGGCCTCCCCGGAGACAAGCTGATGCTGGTACAGCAATGCAGAACGCAGGTATCGACCGAATAGCTGTTTGTAGCACAAAGGTCATAGAAACATTTACCAAACAAGACCTATCCTAACCTGACCAAGCGTAACATAACACAACGAAACGAGTCACGACTGCTATTCCTGGCCTCCACGGAGACAAGCAGACGCTAGTAGAGCAATGCCTTTCACAGATATCGACCGATTAGCAGTGCATAGCGCAAAAGGCAAAGCTATCCTGACCAAACGTATCCTAACCTAGCCAAGCCATGCGTAACCTAAGCCAACCTAGCGTGACAAGGCCACCACCGCTGGCCTCCCCAGAGCGAAGCAGAAAATACTAGGTCACAGTGGAGCGCAGTTATTCACTGCATTGCCGTCTGCGGCACAAAAGACAAAGGCATCCTTATCTGCCTTGTCCTATCCTAGCCAAGCCGAGCGTTACATAGTTGAAAATAACGTGCCGAGAACAATATTGCTGACCTCCCGAGGGATACGCAGGGCATATTAGAGCACTGCACATAGCTGACGTCGACCAAATAGCGGTGTATACCATAGAAGTCAAAGGTATCCTATCCTAAGCTAACCAAACGTAACATAACCGAACGTTGTACGCCGCAACCCAAAGAGCCGGGACCACTGTTGCTGGCCTCCACAATGCCAAGCAGGGCATATTAGAAGAGAGTTGTACGCAGAGGTCCATTAAATGGCAGCGAATTGTACGAAAGTCAAAGATATCCCAACCTATCCCAAACAAGCCTAACCTAACCAAATGTAACATAACTCAAACTAACGTGCCGACAACAATACTGCTGGCATCCACAGAGACAAGCAGGACACATTGGAGCAATGTAGAGCACAGAAATGCACCGAAAAGCAGAGCATAGCACAAAAGTCAAAGCTATCCCATCCAAACTTGCAAAAGCGTGACATTACCGGACGTAGCCTGACAAAATTTATCGTGCCATGAACACTGTGGCTGGCTTCCCTCGGGACAAGCAGAGTGAGGTAGAGCACAGCAGGGCGCAGATAGCCACCAAATAGCAATGTATAACACAAAAGTCAATGATACCCTAACCCATCCTGGAAAAACCTGAACTAGACGAACGAAGCCTAAATTAAGATAAAGTGCCGAGGACACTGCTGCTGGCATCCCGAGCGCCAAGCAGAGCATATTAGAAAACAGGATAGCGCAGAAGTCCTTGGAACGACAGTGCGTAGCACAAAGGTCAAAGCTATCATAGCCTAAGATAGTGTATCCTAACCTAACCAATCGTAATCTAACTCAAGCCAAAGCGGGGCGACCACTATTGCTGGACTCCTGACAGCAGAGCAGAGTATCGTAGAGCATTGTAGAGCGCCGAAGCCCATGAAATAGCGGTGAATAGCATAAAAGTCAATGTTGCCCCACCCTAACACAACCAAACGTAACATGACCGAACGTTATCCTATTTCAACCTGCAGTGCCGAGACAACTATTACTGGCTTCTCGATAGCCAAGCAGAACATACTGGGCGCAGGAAAGTTTAGAAGTCCACCGAAAAGCAGCGTGTACCACGAAATTCATATCTATCCAAATCTAACCAAAGCTAACATAACGCAACCAACCGCTACCTAACTCAACGTAACGGTTCGAGACAATTATTACTGTCTTCCCACAGACGAGCAGAGTATTGTAGAACAACGCACTGCGTAGAAATCCGCCGAATAGCAGTGTATAGCACAAAAGTCAAATATGTTCTAACCTAACCTGTCCGAACTTAACCTAACCAAACGTGGACTAACTAAACCTAACGTGCCGATACCACCATTTCTGGCCTCCACAGTACCAAGCAGGGCACATTAGCGGAGAGCAGAAAGCAGAAATCCATAGAATAACAGTGTATGTCATAAAAGCATAAGGTAAACGAACCCATACCAAACGAACGGAAAATAACCGAACGTAAACTGACTAAGCATAACGTGTATAGACCACTATTTCTGGCCTTCCAGAGCCAAGCTGGATGCATTTGTGCACTGTAGGGAGCATAAATCCATCTAACAGCAGACTATAGCACCAAAGTCAAAGCCATCCTCTCCTAACCTAACCAACCGGAACGTAAACGTACATAAATCTGAATCCAACGTGCCGCGAACACTATTGCTGACATCCCCAGAGTCAAGCGGAACACATTATTGGAGAGTGGAGCGCAGAAATACACAGCTCGCTGTGTATATCGGAAAAGTCAAGGCCACCCAAACATAACCCATACCAACTGAACATATCCAAAAAGAGCATAACTCGAACTATCGTGCCGAGGCCGCTATTGCTGCCATCCGCAGGGTTAAGGATGGCATACTAGAGCCCAGTCGAATGGAGAAAGCAACCGAATGTCAATTCACAGCACAAAAGTAATAGCTATCCTGTACTAACCTAACCAATCGTGACATTACAAGAGTAACCAGACCAGACCTAACGTGCCGCCACCATTGCTGCTGTCCTCGCCAGAGCCAATCAGAATATATTAGAGGAGAGTGGAGCACAGAAATCCAGAGAATCGCGGTGCACATCAGAAAAGTCAAAGCTAACGCAACCTAACCAAATTAACGTAACCGAACGTGATATAACTCAGCCTTACGTGCCACAACTTCGATTGCGGGCATCCTGAGAGTCAAGCAGATTACAATAGAGTAATGTAGAGCACAGGAATCCACCGAATGCCAGTGTATAGTACAAAAGCCAAAGCTACCTTATCCCAACAATACCAAACGTAACATAACCAAACGCAACTTAACTCTGCCAAAAGTGCCGTGGGCACAACTGCTGTCCTCCCAACAGCCGAGCAGAAAATACTATAGCACAGCGGAGCGCACAAATCCAACGAATCGCAGTGTAAGCGGCAGGAGTCGATGCCATCCTTACCAAACATAACCTAACCTAACAAACAAAATGTGACCTAACTTAACCAAACGCGATGCGACCGCTACTGCTGGCATTCCCAGAGAAAATCAGAGGAGGGCGGAGGAATGCAGAGGGCAGATATCAGCCGAACAGCTGTGTACAGCGCAAACGTCGAGGCTATCCAAACCAAACCTAACCTAACCTAGCCGTGCCACACGTAACCTGACTCAAGCTAGCGTGCCCAGAACGCTATAGCTGGCCTCCCCAGTGCCGAGCAGAACACATTGGATCACAACAGAGAGCAGCAGTTCACTGTAAAGCAGTGTATAGCACAAACGTCAACGCTATCCTATACTAACCTAACCAAACGTAACGTAACCAAGCTTTAACTATCTCAACCTATCTTGCCGAGATCACTATTGCTGGCATCCGCAGAGCCAAGCAGAACATACTAGAGAACAGTAGAGCGCAGAAGTCCGCCGAAAAATAGTTTATGCCACGAAAGTCAAAGCAATCCATGCGTAACACATACTAACATAACCTAACCAATCGTAGCCTCAAAAAACCTGTCGTGGCAAGACCACTATTGCTGGCCTCATCAGACCCGGGCAGGGTAGATTAGAGCACAGTAGAGCGCTGAGATCCGCCAAACATCATTGTATAGCAGAAAAGTCACAGATATCCCAATCTAACAAGGCCTAACATAACCTAACCAAACGTAGGATAACTAAACCTTGCGTACCACGGCCACTATCACTGGCTTCCACAGAGAAAAGCAGAATATGATAGAGCGCAGTAGAGTATAGAAGTCCATAGAATATCAGTGTCGAGCACATAAGTCAAAGCTATCGTAACGTAACCCAAAGTAACGTAACCTATCCAAACGCTGCATAACTCAACCTAACGTGCCAAGACCACTATTGCTGGGATCCCCAGAGCCAAGCGGAATATATTTGAGCAGAGTAGAGCGCAGATAGCCAACAAACAGCAGCGTATAGCACAAAAGATAAATATATCCTAACCTAATATGACCTAACCTGACCAAGCCAAACGAGGACTAACTAAACTTGACGAGAAAAAACCACTCTGGCCTCTCCAGTGTCAAGCAGAACATACTAGAGCACAGTGTAGCGCACAAATCCATCGAATATCAGTGCACGGCTCAAAGGTCAAAGCCATTACTACCAAACCTGACCCAAACTTCCCTAAACAAACGTAACTTAACACAACCAATAGTGTCACCACCACTATTGCTGGCAACCCCGCAGTCGAGCAGAGCTCAGTAGAGAACAACACAGCCCAGAAATCCAGCGAACAGCATTCTATTCCTTGAAAGTCAAAGCTATCCAGACCTAACTCAAGCAAGCGTAACCTAACCAAACATAACCGAGTTCAACCTAACGTGGTGATACAACAATCTCTGTCCTCCCCAGAGTCGAGCAGTGTATAGTCGAGCAGAGGAGAGTGCAGTAATCCTCCGAATGGCTGTGGATAGCACAAAAGTCAATACTATCCTCCCCTAACCTAACCAACCGTAGCATACACAAACGTAACTTAACAAAACCTAACTTGCTGCAACTACTATTGCAGGCCTCCCCACAGTCGAGCAGAGCATAGTAGAGCAGAGTAGAGCGGAGAAATCCTTCGAATAACAGTCTTTGCCGAGAAATTCATAGCTATCCGAACCTAATCCACACGTACATAACCTAACCGAACGGTAAGTATCTCAACCTAACGTGCCGAGACCACTATTGCTGGCCTCTTCAGAGACGAGCAGAGCATATAAGGGAACAATAGAGCGCAGAAATCCTCCGAATAGCAGTGTGAGGCACAAAAGTCAAGGCTATCCTCCTCTACCCCAACCGAACCTGACTTGACCGAACGTAACATGACTCAACCTTTCGTGGCTCGTCCACAAATGCTGGCCTCCCCAGAGTCGAGCTGAGTGTAGTAGAGCACAAATCCATTGAATATCAGTGCACGGCTCAAAGGTCAAAGATGACCTATCCCAACCTAACAAAACTAAACGTAGCCAAACGCATGCCAGTCGTGCGCAAAATGCCTAGAATAACATTGCTGGCCTCCTCATCGCCAGGCAAAACATATTACAGTAGACTAGAGGGTAGAAGTCCATAGCATGGCAGCGTATAGCACAAAGGTCGAAGATACCCCGTCCTAACATATACTCACCTAACATAGCGAGACGTAACATATCTGAACCTAAGTGCCGCGACCACAATTGCTGGCGTCCCTCGAGTCAAGTAGAGTAAAGTAGAGAACTGTAAAGCATAGGAATTGACCGAATGTCTGTGTATACCACGAAAGTGGAAGCCTCCAAACCAAACCCCAAGTAATGTAATCTAACCAAACGTAACCTAACTCAACCTATCGTGGCGGGAACACTACTGCTGGCCTCCGCAGAGACAAGCAGAATATGCTACAGCAGAGTAGATCGTATAAATCTACCGCATTGCAGTGAATAGCACAGAAGTCAAAGACATCATGACAAAACATAACCTAACCTGATATTACCAAACGTAATCCCTAGCAACCTAACGTGCCACTTCCACAATTGCTGGCATCTCCAGAAAGACGCAGGGCATATTAGGACACAGTGTAGCGCAGAAGTGCACCAAACAGCAGTATATAGCACAAACGTCGAATCCTTACTCCCATAGCCTAGCCTAACGTAACCCAACCGAACGTAGCCTAACTCAAATTGAAGTGCCGAGATCACTATTGCTGGCCTCCCCAGAGCAAAGCAGCACATGTAAGAGCACAGCAGAGCGCAGAAGTGCACCGAATATCAGTGCATAGCACAAAAATCAAAGCCACACTTATCAAACCTAACCTAACCTAAACTAACCAAACGCAACCTAGCTCAACCTATCGTGCCACGACCGCCATTGCTGGCGTCCCCAAAGTCGCGTAGAGCATAGTAGAGTAACGAAGAGCGCAAAAATCATCCGAAAGCAGTGTACAGCACAAATTCAAATTTATCCTACACTGACGTAAAAAAACGTAGAATACCCGGACGTAACCTAACAAAACCTAAAGTGCCTAGGCCAATATTGCTGGCCTCCCCATCGCCAAGCAGGACATTATGGAGGAAAATGGAGCGCAGAAGTCAATAAGATGGCAGTGTATAGCAGAAAGGTCAAAGTTGTACGAACGTAACCCATGCTCAAACAGCCTGACCAAACGTAACCTAACAAGACCTAGCGAGCCACCGCTGCTCTTTGTGGATTTCCGAGAGCAAAGCAGGGCATGGTAGAGCACAGTGGAACTGAGAAGTTCACCGAATATCAGTGTATAGCGCAAAAGTCGTAGCTATCCTATCCTAAGCTAACCAATCGTAGCATAACCAAGCGTAACAGGACACAACCTAACGTGCCGTCACCACTATTGCTGCCCTCCCCGGAGCCAAGCAGTGAATATTAGATGCGAGTGGAGCGCAGAATTCCATAGAGTCGCGGTGCAAAGCGGAAAAGTCAAAGATACCCAAACCTAACCCAAATTAACGTAACCGAACGTGACACAGCCATACACAACATAACGTGCCGCGACAAACGTTGCTGGCCTCCCTAGTGTCGACCAGAACATATTAGAAAACAGTAGAGGGCAGAAGTCCACCAAATAGCTGCTTATATCACAAAAGTCTAGGCTACAGTAACCTAACCTAGCCAAACGTAACACAACCAAACGTAACCTAACCCAAATTAACGTGCCTAGATCACTATTGCTGACTTTCACAGAGACAACTAGAGTATACTAGAGCACAGTAGAACGCAGAAGTCTGCCGCATTGCAGTGTAAAGCACAAAAGTCAAAGATATCCTAACCTAACCTGACAAAGCGTAACATAACCGAACGAATATAGCAAAACCTAACGTGCCTAAGCGACTTTTGCAGACCTCCCTAGGGCCAAGCAGAACGTATTGGAGGAGAGTAGAGCGCAGATATCAATAGGATCGCAGTACATAGCGCAATATTCGGAGCTACCATAATCTAACCAAACCAAACGTAACACAGCCAAACTTAATATAACTATACACAACGTGCCGAGAACACTATTGCTGGCCTTTCCATCGCCGAGCAGAGCATATTAGAGGAGGGTGGAGCGCAGAAGTCTATAGAATGACAGTGTACAGAGGAATGGTATAAGCTGTCCAAACATAACCCATGCCAACATAACTTAAGTATACGCAGCCCAATTCAGGCTAACATGCCGCGGACACGATTTCCGGCCACCCCACCGCCAAGCAGAATATACTAGAGCAGAGCAGAGCGCAAAGGCACGCACCGAAATCATTTTATGGCACAAAAGTTAAAGCTATCGTAACCAAACCATAACCAACCTATCCTAACCAAACGCAGCATAACTGTACCTAACACGCCCAGATCACTATTCTTGGCATCCACAGTGCCAAGCAGAGTATAGTAAATCACTGTAGAGCGCAGAAGCCCAGCGAAAGGCAATGGGTGGCATGATTGACAGAGCTACCATAACCACGCCTGGCCTAAGCTAACTTAATCGAACGCAACATAATTCAACCTAACGTGCCGCGAACATCATTCTTTTCGTGTCATGAGACAAGCAGAATGTAGTAGTGCGCAGCAGAACCCAGAAAGCCACAGGATAGCAGTGCATTGCACAGAAGCCTAAGCCATGCTAACCTAACCCTACCGAGCCTGACATAGCCAAACGTAACCTAACGCATACTAACGTGACGCGAACACTGTCCCGTGAGACGACGAGGATATAGTAGAGAACCGTGGAGCGCAGAAGTGAGCGGAACAGGAGCGTATACAATAATCGCCAAAGATATCCTAACACAACTTGCCCTAACCTCACCTAACCTAACGTTGCACGTGCCAGACTGTCTTGCCGCGAATGTCTCCGATGGCCTCCACAAAATCAAGCAGAATAGTGCTGAGCACAGTAGAGCGTAGTTGTCGTCCGAATGGCAGTGCATGGCACAAGAATCAGAACTACCCTAGCCAAACATTGCCTAACGTGTCCTCACCAGACGTAACGCAACGCAACGTAACATTCCGCAACCACTATTCCTGGCATCCACGGAGTCAAGCTGATTGTAGCAGGGCAAATTGGAGCGC
>NW_016912849.1:59610-69649 GCF_001483705.2 Eufriesea mexicana
CCCCCCCCCCCCCCGAGCCAAACATGGAATATTACGGTACACCAGAGCGCAGAATTCCACGGAATAGCAGTGTGCGGCACACAAGGTTAAGCTATCCTTACCAAATATAGCTAAACCCAAACTAACAGAACCTAACATGACTCATCATAGCGTGCCGAGACCGCTATTGCTGGCCTTCCCAGAGTCAAGCTGAAAATATTAGAGCGCTGTAGGGCTGAGGAACCCACCTAATAGCAGACAACAGCGCTAAAGTCACAGCTACCCTCTCCTAACGTAACCAATCTTAACATAACCAAACGTAACATGACTCGACCTAAAGTGCTGCGACCACTATTGCTTTCCTCCACAGAGCTAAACAGAGCACATTAGTGGAGAGTAGAACGCAGAAGTCCATAGAATCGCAGTGTATATCGGAGGAGTCACCGCTACACATGCCTAACCCAAACCAACGTGACATAACCAAACAGAGCTTAACTCAACCTAACATGCCGAGACCGCTATTGTTGCCCTCTCCTGGGCCATGCCGGACATACTAGAGTAGGGTAGAGCGCCGAAACCCACCGAATAGCAGTGTACAGAACAAAAGTTAAAGCTGTTATGACCGAACTTAGCCTGACCCAACCTAACCGAAAGTGACCTGACACAATGTAACGGGTAGGGGCCACTATTGCAGGCGCTCCCAAAGCCAAGCAGAGTATATTATAGTAATATATGTCGTAAAATGCTCCGGACAACAGTGTAATGCACAAGGGTCAACTTTATCCTTTCCTAACCTATCCAAACATAATATAAATAAACGTATCTAAACTTAACATAACGTGCCGAGTCCACAATTGCTGCACTCCACAGGCTCAAGCTGAATGTACTTCAGCACAGTGGCACGCAGAATGCCACCAATTTACACCGTATAGCGCTAAATTCTGAGATACCCTATACTAACCTAACCAAACCAAACATAAACAACACGTAGACTGACTAAGCCTAACGTGCCGCGAACACTATTTGCTGGCCTTCACAGTGTCGAGCAGAGTATAGCAGAGCACAGCAGAGCGCGGGAACCCATCGAATTACAGTGTATACCACGAACGCCATATATATTCAGACAAAACCAAAGCAAACATGACCTGACGAAACGTACTCTAACTCCACATAATGTACCGGGACCACTATTTCAGCCCTCCACTGGTTCGAGCGCAGTATAGTAGACCACAGCAGAGCTCAGAATTGCACCGAATAACTCAGTGTAACACGACAGACAGTGCTATCCAAAACTATCCCAATCTAGCATAAACAAACCGAACGTAGCATGACACTGCCTATGGTGCCGAGTCCACAATTACTGGCCTCCACTGAGTCGAACAGGGTATAATAGATCTATGTAGATCGTGCCAATCTACCGAATAGCAGTGTACACCGCTCAAGTCTACTCTATGCAGTCGTAACCTATCCAACCGTTATTTAAACAAAAATAACGAAGCTTTACCTAACGCGCCGAGACCGCCAACTTTGGCCTCCACAGAGTCACGCAGAGAATACTACAGCACAGTAGTTTGTAGAAATCGAGCGTATTGCAGTGTGTAACTAAATATAACGTGCCGCGACCACTATTGCTGGCCTCCACGGACTCAAGCGGAGTTTCGTAGAGACATGTAGAGTGCAGAAATACACCGAATAGCAGTGTATAGCGTAGGAATCGGAGCTGTCCTCTCCTACACTAACCAAAAGTAACATAGCCGTACGCAACTTACCACAGCGTAACGTGCCGAGATCAGTACGGCTGACTTCTGTATAGCCAAGCAGAATATACTAAAGCCCAGCAGAGCGCAGCAATCCACCCAACAGTAGCATGCGCCACAAAAGACGTAGCCATTCTAACCAAACTTATCCTTAGCTAACCAAAGCAAACGTAAGGTAACTCAATCAATCGTGCCACGGACATAATTGCTGGCCTCCACAGGTCCATGCAGAATATATTAGAGCACAGTAAACAGCAGAAATCCACCGAATAGCAGTGTACAGCACAAAAGTCAGAGCTACACTCTCCTAACCTGTCCAAACGTATCATAACCAAACGTAACGTGAACCAAACCGTGGACACACGACCGCTATTGCTGGCCGCACAAGAGCCAACCAGAGTATAGCAGAGCAATATGCGACGCTGGAGTCGACAGAATAGCATTGTATAGCACAAAGTCAAAGCAACCCCAACCAATCATAGCCAAAAATAGCCTAACCAATCGTATCCTAACACAACCTATTGTGCAGAGTCCACTATCGCCGGCCGTCCCAGTGCCAAGCTGAAAACATTAAGGCACTGTAGGGCGCAGAAATCCACCGAATAGCAGTGTATGAGTCAAAAGTCAAAGCAATCCTCTCCGTACCTAACCAAACGTAACATAAGCGGACGCAACGTTACCCAAACTGACGTGCCACGACCGCCATTGCTGGCCTCACTGGTGCTGAGCAGAGTATAGCAGAGCAATGTAGAACGCTGAAGTAGACCGATTAGCAGCCTATAGCATAAAAGGCAAAGCTATCCTGACCAATCCAAACCAAACCTAACCTAAAGAAGCGCAACATAGCTTAACCTAACGTGCCGAGACCAATACTGCAGGCCTCCCAGAGCCAAGAAAAATATGCTAGACCACAGATGAGCGCAGAATTTCAACGAATAGCAGTGTATAGCAGAAAAGTGGAGGGCAACCTAACCAAGCATAGCCTAACCTGACCTATCGAATCGTTACCTATCTCAACCTATCGTGCCACGACCGACCATTGATGGCCGCCCCTGAGCCGAATAGGGTATAATAGAGCAAAGAAGAGAGTGGAAATCCTCCGAAATGTGGTGTATAGCACAAAAGTGAAAGATACCCCTTCATAACCTAACCAAACCAAACGAAACCAAACGTATTCTAACTCAACCGAACGTATCGCGATCACTACTGCTGGCCTGCAGAGGGCCATGCAGAACATGTTAAAGGAGAGTAGGCCGCAGGAATCCATAGAATCGCAAAGTATAGGAGAAAAATCGAAGATACGCGAGCCCTAACCATGCCAACTTAAACCAACCATACGTAAAATAACACATGGTAGCATGACGCGGCAACTATCTCTCGCCTTCCCAGGGTAAAGCAGAGCATGTTAGAGCACAGTAGAGCGGAGAAATCCACCGAATAGCAGTATGTAGCACAAAAGGCAAAGGTAACATCTCCTAACCTAACCTGCCGTAACTAGGCCATACGTAGCCGAGGTCAACCTAACGTGCCGCCTGCAATATTGCTGGCTTCACCAGAGCCAAGCAGAATATATTAGAGGAGTGTAGGGCGCAGAAATACATAGGATCGCAGTCTACAGCAGAAAAATCAAAGCTATACAGACCTTACCCACGCTAACATAGACTAGCCAAACGTAACCTTTCTGAATCAATCTCGCGACGACAGCCGTTGCTGGCGTCCCCAGAGTCGAGCAGAGTATAGTAGAGCAATGAAGAGGGCAGAAGACCACCGAATAGCAGTGTATAGCACAAAAGTCAATGGTATCCTATCGTAACCTTACCAAACTTCATACAACCAAACGTAACATAGCTGAATCTAACATGCCGAGAGCGCTATTGTCGGACTCCCCAGCGCCAAGCAGAGCATATTAGAGGAGGGTATGGCGAAGAGGTCCATGGAATGGCAGTGTATAGCACAAATGTCAACGATACCCTAACCTAACTCAAACAAACCCAACCGTACCAAACGTAACCTAACTCGACCTAACGCGCTACGGCCACTATTTCCGGCATTCCCAAATAATAGCAGGGAATATCAGATCGCAGCAGTGCGCTGAAATCCACCGAATAGCAGTGTATAGCTCAATAGTCGAAGCCATCCTGTCCCAATCTAACCAAACGTAACATAAGCGGACGTAACGAATCACAACCTGACGTGCCACGACCGCTATTGCTGGCCTCATGTGAGCTAAGCACAGTACAGTAGAGCAACGTAGAACGCTGGAATCGTCCGGAAAGCAGTGTAGAGCACAAAAGTAAAATCTATCCTAACTGAAACTAATCATTCCTAACATAGACAAACGCAACACAAATCAACCCAACGTGCCGAGGGCACTAATCATGGCGTCCACAAATACAAGCGGAGTGCGATAGTGCACCGGAGAGTGCAGAAGTCGACAGCATACCAGTGTGTATCACAAAAGTCAATGCTTTCATAACCTAACATAACGAAACCTAACCTAACCAACCGTATCCTAGCACAACCTATCGTGCGCAGACCACTGTTGCTGGCCTTCCCAGTGCCAAGCTGAACACATTAGAGCACAGCAGGCCGCAGGAATCCACCGAATAGCAGTGTATAGCACAAAAGTCAAAGCCATCCTAACCAAACCTATCCCAATCCAACGAAGCCAAACGTGACATGTCTCAAACAAATGTAACATGAACATTATTGTTGGCCTCCACAGAGACAAGCAGAACATATTAGAGCACAGTAGAGAGCTGCAATCCAACGAATGGCTGTGCACAGCTCAAAAGTTGAAGCTTCCCTTTCCCAACCTAGCCCATCGTATCATAACCGAACGTAACCTAACTAAATGTAACGTGCCGGAACCACTATTACTGCTTCCCAAGGGCCAAGCGGAGCATACTAAAGCACAGTGGAGCTTAGTAATCTACCGAATAGCAGCGTATACCACGAAAGTCAAATCTACACAAAACAAAACCAAACAAACGCAGCTTAACCAAACGTAACCTATCTCAATGTAACGGGCCGAGACAAATATTACTGGCCTCCCCAGAGTCGAGCAGAGTAGATTAGAACAACGTGGAGCGTAAAAATCCGCCGAATAGCAGTGTATGGCACAAAAGTCAAAGCCGCAATAACAAATCCTAGCCGAACCTAGCCTAACAAAGCGTACAATAACTCATCCTAACGTGCCGGGAGCGCTATTCCTGGCTTCCACAGAGACAAGTGTGGTGCGATAGCGCACAGAGGAGCGCAGAGGTCCATAGAATGGCAGAGTGTAGAGCAACAGTCAAAGTTATCCTAAACAAACTCAACGCATCCCAACCTAACCGAACGTAACCTAACCCAAACCAACTTGCCGCTACCACAGTTTCTGACCTCCCGTAAGCCGAGCAGGGCATAGTAGAGCTACGTATAGCGCGGAAATGCACCGAATTGCACTGCATAGGACAAATGTCTAAGCTTCGCTATCCCAACCTAAGTAGGCGTATCATAACCGATCGCAACCTATCTCAGGCTAACGTGCCGAGACCAGTACTGCTGGTCTCCCCATAGCCAAGTAGAATATACCAGTGCACAGTCGAGCGCTGAAATCCACACAATGGCAGCGCATAGCAAAGTAGTCAAAGCCATCCAAACCACACTTGAACTAACCTAACCTAACCAAAGGTAACCAAATTCAAACAAGCATGCCGCGTCCGCTATTGCTTGGCTCTCCAGATTCAAGCGGATGCTATTAGAGCAATGCAGCGCACAGATATGGCGCGAATAACAGTGTATAGCGCAAAAGGCAAAGCTACGCTATCCTAATCTAACCAAGCGTAACGTAACCAAACGTATCCTAACTCACACTAACGGGTCGAGAGAAATACTACTGGCCTCTCCAGAGCGAAGCAGAACATACGGGAGCACAGTACAGCGCAGAAGTTCACCGCACAACAGTACATGCCATGGAAGTCAAAGGAATCCGATCCGAACCCAAACTAGCTAGCGCAAAAGCCAAAGCTATAAGTTCATAACGTGTCCAATCGTAACAATACCAAACGTAATCAAACCCAACCAAACATGCCGATACCACTACTGCTGGACCCCGAGAGTCAAGCAGATCGTATATGAGGCGGGCAGGGCGCAGAACCCACATAGTCGCAGTGAAGAGCGGAAAGGTCAGAGATATCCAAACTTAACCGAAACAAACGTATCCTAACCTAACGTGGCCAAACTAAAGGTCACTTGCCGCGACCACAATTTCCTTCCACTACAGGGCCTAGCAGACTAGAGTGGAGCAAAGTGGAGGGCAGTAATCCTACGAATACCTGCGCGTAGAACGACAGTCAAAGGTACACTAACCAAACGTACCTTGACACCACCTAACGAGCCATACCACCTTTGCTCGGATCCCGAGAGTCGAGCAGAGTATACTTGAGCAACCTGGAGCGCAAAAATTGAACGTATAGCAGTGTAAAGCACAAGAGTCAAAGCTATCCATGCCAAACCAAAATAAGCAGAGACTGACCAAACGTAGCCTAACTCAAGCTAACGTGCAGAGAGCATTATTTCTGGCCTCCCCAGTGTCGTGCAGAGTACGGTGGAGGAATGTAGAGCGAAGAAATCCCCCGAATAGCGGTGTGAAGTTCAAAAGTCAAAGCCATCTTGACCAAACATATCCCAAACTAACCAAAGCGAACGGAACCTGACAAAACCAAGCGTGACACGTACGTTATTGCTGACCGCCCAGGGACAAGAAGAATACATTAGAGCGCAGTAGAGCGCAGACGCCCACCGAATAAGAGTGTATAGCGTAAAAGTTAAAGCCGTCCCTTCCTAACCTAACGGGTTGCAGCTTAACCGAACGCAAGCTATCACAATGTATCGTGCCGAGACGGCTATTGCAGCCCTCCTCAGAGCCAAGTGGAACATGTTTGAGGAAAGTAGAGTGCAGAAGTCCATAAAATCGCAGTGCATAGCAAAATATTCGAAGCTAAACTATCCTAACATAGCCAGACGTAATATAACCGAATGTAGCTTAACTAAACCTAACGTGCCGATGCCACTCTTGCATGCCTCCCCAGAGCCAATTAGAACATGCTAGAACACAGAAGAGCGCGGAAGTCCACCGAAAGCAGTCTATACCACAAAGGTCAAAGCAATCCATATCAAATCCAAGCAAACGTAGCCTCCCTTAAATCAACCCAACGTGCCGCGACCAGCATTGCTGTCTTCCACAGAGCCAAGCACAGCATAGCAGAAGAGTGCGGAACACATAAATACATAGAACCGCAGTGTATGGCTGAAAAGTCGAAGCCATCCAAACCTAATCAGAGATGACGTAACTAGCCAAACGTACCATATCCCGTCCTAACGTGCCGAGACAAATATTGCTGGCCTCCACGTAGCCAAACAGGGCATATTAGAGGAGAATAGAGCGCTGAGGTCCATGGAAAGCCAATGCATACCACGAAAGTCGAAGCAACCCAAACCTAACCCATGCTAACAGAACCTAACCGAACGTAGCATAACTAAACCAAACGTAACGAGAGCACTATTACTGGAGTCCCTGGAGTCGTGCATATGCCAGTAGAGTAATGCAGAGCGCAGGTATCGACCGAATAGCAGTGTATTACGCAGAAGTTAAAGCTGTCCTTTCCTAACATAACGAGTCGAGTCATAACCGTACGTAACATGTCACAAAATAACTTGCCCAAACCGCTATTGCTATCCCCCAAAGCCAAGCATAGCACATTGGAGAGCAGTAGAGCGCAGAAATCCACCGAAAAACGGTGGATATCACAAAAGTCAAAGCTGCCCTCTCCTAACATAACCAAATTTTACATAACCGTACGTAGCACAAGTCAACCTAACGTGTCGCGACAAACATTCCTGTTGCCCCCGGAGGAAAGCAAAGTGTAATAGTGCACAGTCGGGCGCACAAGTCCCTAAAATAACAGTGTGTAGCACAAGAGTCGAAGTAACTTAATCCAACGTAACCGAACCTAACCAGACACAGTCGAACTCAACCTGACGTGCCGCGAACACCATTGCTGGCTTCGCGAGAGTCGAGCAGAGTATAGTAAAGCAATGTAGTGAGCAAAAATTCACCGAAGTGCAGGGTATTGCACAAAAGTCTAAGCTACCGTATCCTAACCTAAGCAAACGTTACGTAACTGAACGCAAAATAGATCAGGCTAACGTACCGAGAGCACTACTCCTTGCCAGCCCACAGCCAAGAAGAATATCCTAGGACAAAGTAGAGCGCAGAAATTCATAGAATAGCCGTGTACAGCACATGTGTCAAAGCCATCCTAACCAAACTTAGCCTACACCAATCCAACAAAACGTAACCGAACTCAACCGAACGTACCACAACCGCTATTGCTGGGCTCCACAGAGACAAGTAGAGACAAGTAGAGCAATGCAGAGCGCAAATATCGACCGAACAGCAGCGTATAGCACAACAGACAAAGCTACCCTAACCAAACAAATCCCAACCTAGTCAAGCCAACCGTAACCTATCTCAACCTAGCGTGCCGAGGCCACCATTGCTGGCCTTCAAAGAGACAAACGGAATATGCATGAGCACAGTAGGGCGCAGAAAGCCACCAAATAGCTATGTATAGCACTAAAGACAGAGAAACCCTAACCCAACCTGAGCTATCCTAACCAAACGTAGGCTAACTAAACCTAACGTGCCGAGTCTGCAGTCGCTGCCCTCCCGATCGCCATGCAGAACAAATTAGAGGAGACTAGAGGGCAGAAATCCACATAATCCAGTGCACGGCACAATAGTCGAAGTTACCCTGTCCCAATATAGCCGTACTTAGCATATCCGAAGGTAGCTTAACTCAGCCTAACGTGCCGAGACCACTACTGCTTGCCGCCCCAAAGCCAAGCAGAATGTACTGGAGCAACGTGTCTTAACCAAACCTAGCCTATCATAGGTTAACTCAGCTTAAGGTGCCGATACTACCATTGCTGGCCTCCCCAGAGCCAAACAGAGTATATTAGAGCAGTGTAAAGCCAGGAAATCCTGACCTAACCGAACGTAATATAACCATACGTAAGACTTCTCAACATAACGCGCCGAGACCAGTACTGCTGGCCGACGCAGAGCCATTGAGAGCATATTCGAGCACAGTAGACCGCAGATACCCACGAAAAGCTGCGCGTAGCACAAAAGTAGAAGCTATCCTGGCAAAGCTTTGCACAAACTATCCTAACCGAGCGTAATCTATCTGATCACAACATGCAGAGGCCACTATTGCTGGCTATCCCAGTGACAACCTGTGTTCACTAGAACGCTGCAGAGCGTCTAAACCAACCGAATAGCAGTGTATAGCACAATAGCCAAAGCAACCACCCCATATCCTAGCCAGAGGTTGTCCTCGCCTTGAACATCAGCGTATCCCACGAGTGTCACATCTATCCAAATCTGTCACAAACAAGCCTACCGATGCCAACCGTATCATATATCAACCTATGCGGCCGAGGCTACCACTACTGGCATCCATTGAGTCGAGCAGAGTATAACAGCGCAATGTAGAACGCCGATATAGTCCGAATGGCAGTGTACAACTCAAAGGTCAAGTCTACCATAACCAAAACTAACCAAACCTAATGAAACGAAACGTAACATAACCCAACCTGACGCGCCGCGACCACATTTCCTGGCCTCCCAAGAGCAAAGCATAGATTACTAGAGCACAGTCGAGCGCAGAAGCCCACCGAATAGCAGTGTATAGCACAAATGTCAATGCTATCCTGACAGAATGCAACATAACCTAACCTAGTTGAACGCCATCTAATTCAACCTAACGTGCTGCGGCTACTATTTCTGGCATCCCCAGAGCAAAGCAGGAGTAGTAGATCACAGCAGAGCGCAGAAATCCAGCGAATATCAGTACACAGCGCAAAGGCCATGGCTACCACTTCCTAACCTAACCAAGCGTAACACAGCCAAACGTAACCAAACTCAACCAAACGAGCCTAGACCACTATTGCTGACCACCTCAGAGCAAAGCAGAATATACTAGAGCAGAGGAGGGCACATGAATCTGCAGCACTCATGTGCAAGGCACAAAAGTCAAAGTCATCCTAACCAAACATTACCAAACCATACCTAACCTAACGTAAACAATCTCAAACATACGAGCCGAGACCACCATTGCTGGCTTCCCAGAGCCAAGCAAAATATATTAGAGCACAGTAGAGCGCAGAAAGCCACAAAATGGCGGTGAATAGAACTAACGTCAAAGATATCCTAACCTAGCGTGTCCTATCCTAACCCAACGAACGCAACATAA
>NW_016912850.1:0-606 GCF_001483705.2 Eufriesea mexicana
CAGGGTATTGTAGAGCAAAGTAGAGCGCAGAAATCCACCGAATAGCAGTGTACAACACAAAAGAAACAGCTTTAATATACTAACATAACAGAACGGAACGTAACCAAACGTAACATAACCAAACGTAACCTAAGTGAACCTATCGTGCCGAGACAACCATTGCTGCCATCCCCAGTGCCAAGCAGAACATATTACAGGAGAGCAGAGCGCACAAACCAATAGAAATGCTATGTATAGCAGAAAAGTAAAAGATACCCAAACTTAGCCTGGCCGAACCTAACCAAAACAAACGAAGCATATATAAACCTAACGTGCCGAGACCACAATTGCTAGCACCCCAGAGCCAAACAAAGCATATTAGAGAACACTAGGGCGCAGAAACCCCCCGAATCACTAGGGCGCAGAAACCCCCCGAATTGCAGTGTATAGCACAAAAGTCAATGATACCCTGACCGCACATAACCAAACCTAACCTAACAAAGCGTATCCTAGCTCAGCATAACGTGACGCGTTCACTGATCCTGGCCTCCACGCAGCAAAGCAGAATATATAAGAGCACAGTTGATCATGGAAATCCACCGAAAGGTAGTGTACAGCACGAATGTC
>NW_016912851.1:0-253 GCF_001483705.2 Eufriesea mexicana
TAGAAATCTGACCCGTACCATAGCCAGTGAAATAACCTGTACGCTGAACATATAAATTCTTCAATTGTGGAAACATCAAAGGAAGGAGCAATTGGCACTGGCGACATTGAATCTTGCTTATACATTACTGTGTATAGCCATCAACGGAGCACTTTTTCCGCTCGATTAAGATGGTGACTGATGATTTAAATTCTATTGAAATTCTAATATTGCAAAATAATGTCCCGTCATCGCGCGAGAAATTAAGAACTGT
>NW_016912851.1:322-30435 GCF_001483705.2 Eufriesea mexicana
TTATATAAATTTCACAGAAATTCAAAAATAATCAGTGCATAGTACAGGTATGCCTGGATGTACTTACTATTGACATTACGGTTCTTAGTACGTCCACCAGCAGTGCACTTTGGCCGCTGGACTAATCAGATCTCAGATTATTTACATTTCATAGCATTTCTAGGATGAAAAGGAGAAATCGATTATCGCTTCAGACCCCAACAACGGACAAAACGGTATCGTGGACAGCCATCATTCCATTTATTTAGCAAGGTATTAATTTGTTCACTGATGACTTAGACTCGATAGCATTTCTGGAATGGCCTATGCATAGATGAAATATGTGCAGAGATATTGGCGGATGACAAAATCGTACCACCTATAGCCATCTACATAATGCTACAAATATTTCATTAATCTATTCGCTGAACATCTATATTCCTCAGCAATTGTAGAACCATCAATGGGAAGAGCATTTGTCGTTGGAGACAATGCCATATGTCAGTACAGTACAGAGTATATCAATCAACAGTGCATTGTAGCCGTTCATTTACTGTCGTCACTGATGACTAAAATTATGTAGCTACTCTAGAATGCCAAAAAGCAGATCCATTACGGATTGAGACATTAACAATTGCGGAAACAGTACTGAGCACAGCCACCATCACGGCACTGTAGTCGTTTTATTAAAGTGTTCACTGGTGATTTAATTTCCATAGCATCTCTAGGATATAGAAGTCATAGTAGAGTTATGGCTAGCAACAGTTGCTATTGACAGTACGGTACATATGACATGCAGTACCACATCACTGTAGACGTTGTATTAATGGTTTCAATGCTGACCTTAGTCATTTAGCAGTTCTAGAATGGGCACAGACAGACCCATTATCGCTCGAGGTACTCAGAATTGTTAACTCAGTACTGAGCATAGCCATCAGCGCAGTGCTTCATCCATTGCGCCAACCTGTTCTACAATGCTCTAAGTTATATCACTAATCTAGAATGATCACTGAATATATCAGTTGTCACTGAGGGTATAGGCAACTGAAAACATATCACTGTGTGTAGCAGTCAAAGCAGTACTACATGAATTGGATTAATCTGTTAGCTGATCATCTGAGTTCTACAGCAATTGCAGAGCGACCAATGTCTTCGACAATTATCGTTAGATATATTGACAAGGGACAATAATGACTGGGTGCAGACGATTATACAGTTTGTAGCAATTGGGTTAGTCACTCAAATGTGCGTCTAACCTCCTTTACAATTCTGGAATGCATAATTGATGCTTGAATCATTGCCGGAGATATTAACAGTAGGCAATACATTATTGAGTACATTAATTATCAACGTGCTGTGACCGTTTGATATATTTGTTCGCTGATGAGTTTAACTCCGTGGCAATTCTGGAGTAATCGATGACTTGATGTACTATTGCCATTGAAATTTACAATTGACAGCTACAGCAACGACTATATTAACCAACACAATACTACTTGCAATGTATTAATCTATACGCTGATCATTAAAATTCTATAGCCATTGCAGGATAATCAATGAAGTGATCAACTACCGCTAGAGGTACTGACAAACAACAAAGGGAACTGAGTACAGCCATAAACACAGAAATATAGTAGGTGGATGGATGTATTCACTGATGATATGCATTCCACAGTATTTCTACAGTAATGAATGCACAGATTAATTATGGCATGATATATCTACAATTGGCAGTACGATACTTCGCACATGCGTAAAGAAAACACTGTAGCAGTTTAATTAGTTAGGTCACTGATAGTTTAAATTCTATTGCAATGCTAGAATGACGAACGGCAGAACCAACATCGCCCAAGATATTAACTGTACACAAAGCGGTACTGAGTACTGCCATCGCAATAGTACTGCAGCCTTTCCACTAATTTGCTCACTTAGGACTCAAATTCCGGAACAATTCTGAAATAATCAGTGTACAGATCAGATATGGGTACAGACATCTGCAATTGATAGCACGGTGCATAGTACATCCGCCAACACAGTACTGTAGCCGCTGGATATATCTGTTCACTGTTTATTTAAGCACAATAGCATATTCTATAATAGAATAATCAAGGGATGGCTTACATAACGGTAGGGATATTGACAAATGACAATACTGTACCTCGTGTAGCCGTTTACGCAATGATACAGCCATTGTGTTAATCTGTTCGCTGAACATCTGTCTTCCTTAGAAATTGTTGAACAATCAAAGGAAGAAGAAATTGGCGTAGGAGACATTGACGTATGTCAAGGCATTACTGAGTACAAGCATCATCACTATACTGGTTCTGATGTATTAATTTGTCCATTGATGGTTTAAGTTTCACAGTCATTCTGTAATTATAAATACATGTTACGCTTGTGGCTAGAGATATTTGCAATGGACATAACGGTACTTGCTCCTCCTGTATGGATCTGCCCTGTAATGTCTTAGGTTCCACAGGAGGTCTGGAATAACGAATGTACCCGTCAGCTTTGGAAAGAGATATTTTCAATTCCCAATACGGTAGCAGGTACGGCCAACAAAGGAGCACATTAGCCGTTGGATTAGCTTGTCCACCGAGGATATAAACACCAATGCCAGTATAGATTAATCAATCTATAGTGTGGCTATGCCAAGGGGTATTTATAATTGACAGTACGTTACTTGGTGCAGCCACCAAGAGAGCACTGTAGGCATTGGACTCAACTGCTCAATGATAATTTAGATTACATCGCAATTCTGTAAGGACAAAAGAGAGATACATGACAGCTGTGGCCATCACCGCAATACTGTAACCGCTGGATTAATTTGATCACTGATGACTTGTATTACACAGTAGTTCTGAAGCAAACATTGTTTAAATGAGTTGTGACTAGAGATATTTAATATTTCTAGTACGGTACTCAGTAAGCCCACCAACAAATTACTGTAGCCGTTGGATTAGCATGTCCAATGATGACGTACATTACATACAAGTTCTATAATGACAAAAGACGGATTCAGTATATCTCGGGATGTTAATAACTGGCATATATTACAGAGAACAGACAACATAGCAGTATGTCAACGGTTTGATTACTCTGCTCACTGACGATGTAAACTACACAGTATTCCTAGAATTATCAATGCATGCATCAGTTAAGGCAAGAGATATTTACAATTGCCGGTACGGTAGTTTGTGCATACATTAATAGGTCACAGTATCTGTTGAACTAACCTGTTCTGTGGTTATTTATAATCCACTGTATTTCTAGAATAATCAACGTATACATCAGTTATGCCTAGAGATGTTTAAAATTCCCAGTAAGGTAGATGGTGCAGCCATCAATAGATCACTCTAGCCGTTTTATAAACAAGATCAATGATGATTTGTATTCTATAGTCAATCTAAAATGACAAAGGGCACATCAGTTGTAGCTCGGGAGATGAACAATTGACATAACAGTACTGAGTGCAGCCACCAGCACGTTGCTGCTAACGATGGATTAACCTGTCCACTCATGACGTAAAAGGCACGTTAGTTCTAGAATAGTCAATCCATGCTACGCCTGTGGATGGAGCTATTTACAATTGACAGTGCAGTGCTTAGTACGCAAAATAAACAGAGCACTGTAGCGGTTGGATTGTCCACTTCGATGATGATATATACTCTATAGAGGTACTAAAATGAAAAATGGCTGATCCGTTATAGCTCGATATATTAACAATTGATCTAACGGTTTTGAGGACAGGCGTCATCACAGTACTGTAGCCGTTGTATTCATTTTTTCACTGGTAACGTATAATACAGAGCACGTCTATAGTAATCAATGTATGTGACGGTTATGGCTATTGACGTTACCAATTGACACTACAGATCTAATTACATCCATCAGCAGAGCACTGAAGCCATTGGAATAACTTATTCAATGAAGACTTATATCCTATGTCCATCTAGATTGGCAAAAGACAGATCCGTTTTAGCTCGAGGCATGAACAATTAATATAAGTGTACTGAGTGCAGCCATCAGCTCAGTGCTGCAGCAGATGGATTATTCTGTCCGCTGATGATTTAAATACCGCAGTGGTTCTGGACTAACCAATGTATACATCAGATATTGCTAGAGATATTGAAAATTCACAGTACGGTATCTGGTACGTCCACAAATAGATCAGCGTATCCTTCGGATTAACGTGTTAAATGATGACACATATCCTATGGCAATTCTAGAATGGCAAAAGACAGTTCAGTCACGGCTTGAGGTAATAACATTTGTGGAAACGGTTCAGAGTACAGCCATCATATCGGTACATCAGACGTTGGACATGATTCTTCACTCATAATTTGAAATTAGCAACAATTCTGGGTTAATCAATATTGGCACGGTTGTGGCTAGACATATTTACAACTGACAGTAGGGTACTTCGTACATCCATCAGCAGTGCATTGTATCACTGATGCCGAGTGCTGAATTAGATCCTGTTTCAATTCTAGAATGACAAAAGTCGGATCCGTTACAGTTTGAGGAATTTACATGTGACGGAACAGTACTGAGTAAAGCCATCATCACAATACTTCGGCCGCTGGAATAATTTGTTCACTAACAATTTAAATTTAACAGCAATTCCTGAATAATCAATGTATTGTACGGTTATGGCTAGAGATATTTACAATTAACAGTGTCGTACTGTGTACATTCGTCGACAAAGCACTGTAGCCGTTGAAAATTCCTCCACAATAGTTACGTAGATCATATAGCGATCCTAGAATCACAAGAGAGAGTTCCATTGCCGCTCGAGATATTAACAGCTGGCATCACAGTACTAAGTACAGCCATCACCACTGCAATCTAGCCGTTGTATCGATCTGATCAGAGATGATATATATTCCACAGTTGTTCCAGAACAATCAGTACATTCACCAGATATGGCTAGAGACATGTAAAATTCTCGGTACTGTACACGGTACAGCCACGGGAAGAGTACTCTAGTCGTAGGATTAATCCGCACAGTGGTGACTCCGTTTCTAGTGCCATTCTAGATTAACAATATTCTAAACATCAAATAACTGACGAAGCAGTACTGAGTGCAGCCGTCATTATGGTGCCCTAGACGTAGACATAATCTGTTCACCAAGGACTAAAATTTCACACTAATTATTGAATAATATATGTATACATCAGTTACAGCCGGAGATGTTTGCAATTTGCAGTACGGTAGGTGGTACGTCCACCAAATGATCACTGTAGCAGTTGGGAATTCTAGAATGATAAGGGACTCTCCCATTGTCGCTCTAGAGATTAACGGTTGACGAAACAGTACTGAGTACAGTCACAAACACAGTACCTCAACCGTTGTACTCATCTGATAATTGACCTCTTAAATTGAACAGCAATTCTGGAACAGTACTGAGTACAGTCACATACACAGTACCTCAACCGTTGTACTCATCTGATAATTGACCTCTTAAATTGAACAGCAATTCTGGAGTAATCAATACATAACACTGGTATGACTACTGATATTTACAATTGACACTACGGTACGTAGTACACCCCTCAGCAGGACACTCTGTCCTATGAATTATCCCGTTCAACGTTGATTTATATTCTATAGCAATACTAGAATGACGTAAAACAGATACTATATGTCACGAGATACTTAAAGCTTACAAAACAGTACAGATTACAGCGATCATCACGGTACTGTAGACGCCTGATGTGTTCACTGACGACTTAAATTAGACAGTAGTAATTGAATAATATATGGATACTTCAGTTATAGCTAGAGATATTTGCAATTCTCGATACGGTAGTTGGAGCATTCACGTATAGAGCAATGTAGTCATTGGATTACGCTGTTCTGCGATGATTCAAATTCCATTGCAATTTTTGAAGGGCAAAGGATTAACCCATTATCGCTCGAGACATTAACAATTGACGAAATTCTACTGAGTGCAGCCATCATCGAAGCAGTTAAAACGTTGGACTAATTTATTCACTGATAATTTGATTTAGATACAATTCATGTATAAAGAGTATACAGTTCGGTCATTGTTCGGGATATTAGCAACTGACATTACGGTACTTAGTCCATCCATCAACAGAGCACTGTGAACGTTGCATTGCACTCATCACCCGTGACGCAGGCCTTATGGCAATTCTAGAATAACAAAAGACATGTTCGTTAAAGATCGAGACACTATCAATTGATATAACAGACCTGATTTCAGCCATCGTCACACGACTACGGCCGCTGGATTAATCTGTTCACTGAGGATTAAAATTCCACAGTAGCTCCAGGGTGACCTATATATACGTCAGCTTTTCCAAGTGATATTTACAATTCCCAATACGGTAGTTGGTACATCCGCCGATAAAGTACTCTTGCCGTTGGGTTAGCCTGACCTATGATCTTTTAAATTACATAGCAAGTTCAGCGTTGTTAATGTATGGTCCGGTTATGTCTAGAGGTACATACAATTGACCATACGGTTCCTTGTACACTCATCAACAGACCGGAGTAGCCATCGGATTAACCTGTTCAGTGATGATATACTACATATCGCAATTCTAGAAGGACAATGGACTGACCGATTATATCTCGAGATATTAGCAATTGACGAAACAGATCTGAGTACCACCATCATCAACGTACTTTAGCCGTCGGCATAATTCGTTCACTCATGACTTCAATTCGACAGCAATTCCAGAATAATCATTGTATTGTGCGGCCATTGCTACAAATATTTGCAAGTGACAGTATCCTAACTAGTGCACCCATAGAGAGAGAGAGAGAGAGAGAGAGAGAGGGAGAGAGAAATCTAGCCGTTGGATTGACCTGTACAATGATGATTTATTACCTATAGAATTTCTTGAATGACAAAAGGTGGATCCGTTATAGCTAGCGACATTAGCAATGGACACAACAGTACTTCGAACGGACATCATCACAGTAGTACAGCCATTGGTTTTATCTGTTCTCTGTTGATATATATTGCACGGTAGTTCTAGAACAGTCAATGTATGCGACCGTTATGGAATGGGATATTCTCAATTCCCAGTATGGTAGTAGCTGCATACACGAAGAGAAGAATGTAGTCGTTGGATAAAAGTGTTCATTGATGATTTAGACTCCGGTGCAATCTAGAACATCAAAGGACTTACCCAATACCTCTCATGACATTAACGATTGACTAATCGGTCCTGAATACTGCCATCATGGCAGTACCTTTGCCGTTGGCCTAGTTTGTCCACTGATAGCATAAATTTAATAGGAGTTCAAGGATAACCAGTATATAGTACGGTTATTGCTAGAGATACCTTCAATTGACAGTAGAGTACCTAGTACAGCTGTGAACACTGCACTGCAGCTGTTGTATGAACATGTTCAGTGATGATAAAGATTCTGTCGGAAATCTAGGATGACAAAAGTCAGATCCGCTGCATCACGAGATATTAACAAATGACAAATGAGTAATGAGTACAGGCATCATCACAGTACAGCACCCGATGGATTTATCTGTTCACTGACGACATGTATTCCACGGAAGATCTAGAATGTCCTATGCGTTCATCACTTGCAGATAGAGATATCTCCAATTCCATGTACGGTAGTTGTTACATCCACCAAGAGAGCACTGTGGCCGTCGGATTAATCTGTTCAGTGATGGCTTAGATGCTAGTGCTATTCTAGAATGACAGAGGATGGACCCTTTATGGCTCGTCGCGTTAAAAATTTAGTAACGATCGGTTTAATTTGTTGATCGATGACATAAATTCCACAGTAGTTCTAGAAGAGTCAGTTTGTACATGAGTTATGGCAAGAGATATTTCCAGATAATTCAGTACGTTTCTTTGCACAACAACCACTAGCGCACTGTAGCCGTAGAAATAGTGGGCCTAGTGATGATTTAAATACTATTGCAATTATGGCGTAGCAAAGGACTGACCAATTATATATCTAGTTGTTAATAAGTGACGAAGACGTTCCGATTGCAGCCTTCGTCACTGTACTGTAGCCGTTGGAATAATTTGTCCACTGAAACATTAAATTTAACAACAATTCTAGAATAGTCATTGCATGTTACAGTTACGATCAGAGATATTTCCAATTGACAGTGCGGTTCTTAGTACATCCACCAGCAGAGCACCGTAACTGCTTGATCAATCTATTCAATGATGATATAGATCCCAATGCAATTATAGAATGATACAGGAATGACCCATTATCTCTCGAGACATTTACATTTGACGAAACTGCACGGAGAACAGCCATCAGCACAATGCTGCAGCCTATGGATTAATTTGACCACTGACGGCACAAATTCCGCAGTAGTTCTAGATAAATCAATGTATACATCAGTTATGGCTTGAGGTATTTATCGTACCCAGTGCAATAGTTGATATATCCACCAATTGAGCACTGTAGGCGTTGGATAAGATTGTTCACTGGAGATGTTAGTTAAAAAGCAAGTCTAGAATAATCCATACCTAGGACGATTATGGCTAGAGCTATTTCCAAATGTGAGTACGGTTCGTAGTGCATTCGTCAACAGAGCACTGTAGTCGTTGGACTGATCTCTTCAGTGATGATCTATGTTCTATTGCAAATGCAGAATGACAAAGGTCTGGCCCATTATCGCTCGAGACACTAACATCTGACGAGGCACTGCTGATTACAAGCATCATTGCAGTACTGTAGTCGTCGGTTTATTTTGTTCTGCGGTGATGTAAATTCCAAATCAAGGCTATGGTGATCAATGAATGGTGCGGTTACGTCTGGAGCTATTTACAATTCCCAGTATGGTAACTTGTATGTATACTAAACAGAGAACTGTAGAAGTTAGGATATAAAGTTCGATGATGATTTAGATCCTGTTGCAGTTCCAGGGTGATCCGTTATAGCTGGAGCAATTAACAATTGACATAGCAGTACTGAGCACAGCCATCATGAATGTACGTCAGCCGTCGTATTGATGTGTTCCTTGATGATCTTCATTCCAAGTAGTTCTCGAATGATCAATGTATAAATCAGTTATGGCTAGAGATATTTACAATTCGCAGTACTGTAGTTAGTGAGACCACCAAAAATGCACTGCAGCCGCTGATGTAATCTGCACAGTGACGATACATGTTCATAAGCAAGTCTAGGGTATTCAATGAAGAGGACGGTTATGGTAAGCGGCACTTCCAATTGAGAGCGCGGTTCCTAGGATATCCATATACATGGCACTGTAGCCGTTGGATTAACCTGTTCAATGATGATTTAGAATCTATAGCTATTCCACGATGCCAAAGACAAATCCGTTTTACTTCGACATGTTAACATTTGGCTTAAAAGTGCTGATTACTGCAAACAGCACAGTACTGCAGTCTTTGGAACAATTAGATCACTGACGACTTAAACACCTCAAGTGTTCTAGGATAATCAATGTTTCCATCAATTACGGCTATAGATATTTACAATTCGCGGTACGGTGGTTGGTAAGTCCACCAATAGAGCACAATAGACGAAAGGTTATTCTGTCCAGGGATGATTTAAATTCCAAGTCAAGTCTAGTGAAACCAATGTATAGTACGATTACGGTTAGAGAAATTTAAAATTGAGAGTGCGGTCGTTAATGCGTCCATCAATAGTGTACTGTGGCCGTTGGATTGATCTATTCAATAATGATCACATTATATAGTAATTCTAGAGTGACAAGGGATGTATCCATTACCGCAAGGGACATTAACAACTAACACCGCAGTACTATGTGCAGTCGTCATCGATGTACTGTAGCCATTTGATTAATTTGAATTTGGTGACCTTAATTTCACAGTAGCTCTAGAATAGTCAATGTATACATCAGTTATGGAGAGCATTATTTAAAATTCCCAGTGCGGTAGTTGGTACAGCCGCCAATAGAGCACTTCGGACATTAGATTAATCTGTCCAGTGATGCTTTAAATTCGACAGTAGTTCTAGAATATTCAATGCATAGAGCAGTTATGGCTAGAGACATTAACAATTCGCAGTACGGTATTTGATACATTCATCAATGGAGCACTATTGCCATTGGATTAACCTGTTATGTGATGACCTGTATTCCCTTTCAATTCTACCATGACGAAGGTTTGACACATTATAGCTCGTGATATTAAGAATAGATTCTGCAATACTGAGTACCACCTTTATCACAGTACTGCAGCCGTCAGATTTTTCTGTCCACTCGTGACCTAAATTCGACCGCAGTTCTAGAATATTCAGGGTATATATCAGTTATGGATAGAGATATTTACAATTCACCGTACGGTAAATGATGCAATCTCCTGTAGAGCTCAGCATCCAATGGTTTAATCTGTCTATTGTTGATTTATTTCTTATGGAAATACAAGAATGGCGAAGAACGGATCCAATCTGCTGGAGATATTAACAATTGACGAAACAGTAGTGAGTAAAGAAATCGTCATAGTACTTTAGCCGTTGGACTAATTAGGTCACAGAGGACTTAAATTTAACAGCAATTCTATAGTAATAAGTGCATAGTACGGATATGGCTAGGCATATTAGCAGCTAAGAGTACGTTCCTCAGTGGGTCCCCCAATAAAGCACTTTTGCATTTGGATTAACCTGTTCAGTGATGATTTAAGTCCTATTGCGAATCTAGATTGATAAAGGACTCTCCCATTGTCTTTCGAGCCATTTATAGTTGACGAAGCTGTACTGAGTACAGCCACCATCACAGTACTTTAGCCGACGGAATTATTCCTGTACCTATAATATAAGTTTAACAGCAATTCTAGAATGACATGCATAGCTGGGTTACGGCTCGACATACTTGCAATTGACGAAGCAGTACTCTGTACAGCCGTAGACGCAGTTCCTTAGAGGTTGGGCAAACTTGTTCACTTATAATTTAGGCTTAACAGCAATTCTTGGTTAAACAATATGTAGTTTGGTTATGGCTACGGATATTTACATTTGTCAGCATTGTACCTAGTGCATCCCTAGCATCCATCAACGGAGCACTATAGCCGTTGAATTAACCTATTCGCTGGTGATGTAGGCCCTATAGCAATTCTACAATGATAAAATACAGATCCGTTGTTGCTGGATTGATTAACAATTGACGAACTTGTACTAAGTACAGACATCATCAGAATACCGCAGCCACTGGTTTAACCTGTACAGTGATGATTTAAATTCCCCAGCGGCGCTAAAATGGCCGGCGTATGCATTAGCTACGTCTAGAGGTACTTACTATTCCTGGTACAGTAGTTGGTTCATCCACGAATAGAGCAATGTGCTCGCTTGAATACGCTATTCAGTGATGATATCAATTCTGATGCAATTCTAGATCGACAAGGGACTCTCCCATTATTGCTCGAGAAGGTGACAATTGACGAAGCAGTTGTGAGTACAGCATTTATCGCCGGAAATTAGCGGTTTGAATAATTTCTTCACTGTTGAGTTAAGTGTAATAGCAATTCTAGAATAACCAATACACAGTACGGCTATGGATACAAGCATTTACATTTGAGAGTACGGTACTTAATACATCCACCAACGGAGCTCTGTAGACGATGAAGTAATCTTTTCAACGATAATGTAAATACTTTAGAAATTCTATAATGACAAAGAAAGAATCGTTATGGCTCGAGACATTAACAATTGACATAACAGTCCTGTGTACAGCCATCGTTACAGTACTACATACGCGGGAATAAACTGGTCACTGATGATTTATGTTCCACAGTAGACCTAAATAATAAATGCATACATCATTTATGGCTAGAGATGCTTATAATACCCATTACGGTAGTTGATGCATCGACCAATTGAGCACTGTAGACGTTGCATTAATTTGCTCACCCTTGATGTAAATTCCAGAGTATGTCTGTAGTTATCAACGTATAGTGCGTTTCCGGCTGGAGATTTTTAACCATTCCAAGGACGACATTTGGTACATCCAGCAATAGAGCTATTTAGCAGATGTATTATCCAGTTCAGTGACGATCTGGATTACATAGCAATTGTTTTATTGACAAAAGGCGGATCCGCTACACTTCGAGATATTAATAGTTTACAACACACTACGGTGTACAGCAATTATCACTGTAATGCATCCCTTGGATTACATTGTTCCCTGATGACCTGAATCCTATAGCAACTTTAGATGGGCAAAACGCAGATCCCCTACCCTACTTCATATAAATAATAGACAACACATTACTGATTACAGACATCATGACAGTATTGTAGCCGTTTGATCATTTTGTACAGTGATGATGTGAATTACAAAGCGACACTAGAGTCAACAATGCATAGTACGTTTATGGCAAGGGATATCTGCAACTGGTAGTGCGACACTCAGTACACCTTCCAAAAGAGTTCTGTAGGCGATGGACTATTCTCTTCAGCGATGAGCTACATTTTATGGCAAACCTACAATGACTAATTACAAACCCATTACATTTCCAGACATTAACAATTGACATGGCAGGATTGAGTACAACCAACGTTACGGTAACGTAAGCATTGCATTAATTTGTCTGCCGATGTTGTAGTTTCTACAGCAATTCTAGCATAGTGAACATATATTTCGGAAGGGCTAGAGCTATTTACAATTGAGTGTTCAGTATTCAGTACACACACCAACCGAGCACTGGAGCCGTCGCATGAATCTCTTCAGTGATGATTTAGGTGTTGTAGCAACTCTGGAATGTCAACCGACATATCCATTATCGTTCGAAAGATTAACAAATGAAAACACAGTACTGAGTTCAACCGTTATCACAGTACTGTAGCAGTTGGAATTATTTGTCCATTGACGATTTAAATTCCACTGCCAATCCATAATTATCATTGTATGGTACGGTCATGGCTAGAGATATTTGCAACTATCATTGCGGTACATATTAGGTTCACCAAGAGAGCATCGGTTCCGTCTGATTAATTTGTTCACTGATGTTTTATATTGTGCAGCATTTCTAGAACGGAAAAGGATAGATCCATTGCCCCACTAGTTATACACCTCTGACAACACAGTACTGCGGACAGCCAACATCAGTGTACTGTAGCCGTTGGATTACTTTTTTCAATGATGACATGAATTTCAGAGCAATTCTTGAAGAACCTATGTATAGAACTGTTATGTCTAGTGATAATTACAATTGACAAAAGAGTATTTAGAACATCTACGGACAGAGCCGTTCTGCAGTTAAATTAATCTGCTCACTGATGATTCGCCTTCTACAGCTATTCAAGAATGAAATATGCAGGTACATCACTGCTGGTCACATTTTTAGTTCACAGCACAGTACTGAGTACAGCCGACATCACAGTTCGATAAAGGTGCGATCACTTGTTCGCTGACGATGTAAATTGGGAAGAAGTTCTGGAAATTACAGTATATGCTGCGCTTATGACTGGAGTTACTTATATCTGATCGTACGGTGTTCAGTAGATCCAGCAACGGAGCTCAGTAATAGATGGAATTATATGTTCAATGATGAGTTGGATTTTATGGTAATTCTAGAATGACAGCGGAAATAAACATTATCGCTCGGAAACGTTATCAATTGACAACACGGTAATGAGTGCAGCCGTCATCACAGTACCGTAGGTGTTGGAACAATTTGTTCACCAGTGACATAAATTCCAAAGAATTTCTAGAATGATTAATGTATATCTCTGTTACAGTTAGAGACATCTACAACTGTCAGTAAGGTACATGGTACACCCGCAAACAGAGCACTGTAGCCGTAGGATGAATCAGCCCGATGACGATTTATATGCCTGAGCAATTCTAGGGTGAAGAAAGGCAGATACATTATAACACGAGACACAAGTCTTTCACAACACAGTACTGAGGAAGGCCATAATATCAGTGCTGGAGACGTTTGATCACCTGCTCACTGTTGATGTATATTTTACAGCCATTTGAGAATAATTAATGTACAGTACGGTTAGGGCAGGAGGTATTTACAATTGACACTACGGTAATTAGTATATCCACCGAAGGTACTCAGTAGCTGTTGGAACGATATGTTCAATGACGGATTAGATTGTATAGCAAATCTAGGATGGCAAAACGCAGATCCGTTAACACTCGCGACATTTACAATTGACAACGCCGCACTGAATGAAGCAGTCACACTGTACTGAAGGCGTTGGACTACTGTACTCAATGACGAAGCATATTTCGAAGCACGTCTGGCATAATCAGTGTATGCTACGGTTATGGTAACAGCTATTTACAGCTGTCATTACGCTACAAGGTACAACCGACAATAGAGCACACTAGACGTTGTATTAATATGTTGATTGAGGATTTAGATACTATAGTAACTCTATGATGACAACATAGAGATTCATTATCTCTCCAGTAATGTTCATTGAGGATTTAGATACTATAGTAACTCTATGATGACAACATAGAGATTCATTATCTCTCCAGTCATTAGCTACTGTCATTGCTGATCCGCGTACAGCCATTAACACAATAACGTTGGTGTTGCTTTAATTTCTTCATAGACGATGTGAATTCTACAGAAATTGCAGAACGATCAATGCATAACACGGTTGTTGCGAGAGTTACCTAAAGTTGCCAGGAACGTACTTATACGTCCACCAACAGTGCGCTGTAGCCGTTGGACGGATCTACGCAGTGATGATATATATACTATTGCAAATCTAGAAAGACAAAGGACTGACCTATTATCGCTCCAAGCATTAACAATTATCGAAACAGTACTGGGTACGGGCAACATCACCGTACAGCAGCCGCTAGATTAATCTGTTCACTGACGTCTTCAACTTCACTAGTAGTTCTAGAATAATCAATGCATGCATCAGTTATGCCCAGATACGTCTTGAATTCAAAATACGGAAGTTGCTGCATTTACCAACAGTGCACCGTTGCCGTCAGATTAATCCGTTCAGTGATGATGTATATTCCAAAGAGTGTCCATGGTAGACATTGTATAGGTCGGTTACACCTAGGGATATATACAATTGACAGTACGATTCTTAGTACATTCATCAACAGAGCATTTTGGCTGTCGGATTGATCTACCCATAGATGATTTGTATTTCATAGCAATTCTAGATCGATAAGGGAAGCATCCATTACCACTCGAGACTTCAGCGACAGACAGCACAGAACTAGGTACAGTCATCATCACAGTACTGTTACCTTCGAATTAACTAGATCACTGTTGACTTAAATTCCACAGCAGGTCGAGGATAATCAATACTTTCATCAGTATTGGATAGATGTATATGTAATACCCAGAACGATACTTGATGCATCCACCAACTGAGCACTCGAGCCGTTGGGTAAATTTGTTCACTGGTGACGTAAATTCCAAAGCATGCCTTAAGAAATCAATGCATAGGACAGTTAAGGCCAGACATACTTCCAATTGGCAGTTCGGTTCCTACTGCACCCATCAACAGACCACTGCAGCCGTTGGATTGATCTGGTCAATGATGTCTTATATTCCATAGCAATTCTAGAATAAAGGAAAGACAAATTATCGCTAGAGAAAATAGTAATCGACGAAACTGTATTGCGTACTGGCATAGCCACAGTCCTGTATCCGTTGATCTAATTTGGTCACTGATGATGTAATTTCCAAACAGAGTCTAGAGTAATGAATGTATAAGGGGTTATGACTAGAGAAACATACAGCTTCGTGTACGGTGGCTTTAACGTCCACCAATAGAGCGCTGTAGTCGATGGATTAATCTCTTCAGTGGTAATTTATATTCTATTGCAACTCTAGAATGAAAAAGGACTTGCCCATTATCGCTCAAGATACAAACAGTTGATGAAAGAGTACTGAGTGCAGGCATCATCACTGTTCAATAGCTGTTGGATTAATTTGTTCGCTGGTGATGTATATTCCAAAGCATGTCGATAGTTACCAATGTGTGGTAAGGTTATTTATGGCGATATGTACAATTCCCAGTACTGTGGATGGTACATCCGTCAACATGGCAATATAGCGGTTGAATTCATCAGTTCATCGATGATATATGTTCTATAGCCATTCTAGAGTGTCAGAAGACAGAACCGTTAGGGTTCGAGATATTAGAAGCTGGCATAGTAATACTGAGTAGAGCCATCGTCGCAGTAACGTTGCCATTGGATTAATTTGATAAGTGCAGACTTATATTCCACCGTAGTTCTAGAATAGCCAATGTATGCATGAGTAATGGCCAGTGATATATACAGCTCACAGTACGGTTCTTAGGACGTTCATCATCAGATCCCTGTTGCCGCTGGGTTGCTCTGTTCAATGATTATTTTGATCCTATAACAATTATGAAATGACAAAGGACGCATCCACTAGCGCTCGAGCCACTAACAATTGATGAAACTGTACCGATTACAGCCATCATTATAGTGCTTTTTCCATTGGAACAATTTGTTCACTGATAACAAATATTTAACAGCAATTTTGGAATAATCCACGAATGGTAAGGCTATGTTTACAAATATTTACATTTAAGAATACGGTAATTAGTACATCGATCAGCGGAGCACTGTAGCCGCTGAGATAATATGTTCACTGATGACGCTGGCTCCGTTGCAATTCCAGAATGCGAAAAGGCAGATACGTAATAGCTCGAGGTACTAGCAATTGTCATAATATTACTGAGTACTGCCATCGTCACAGTAGTGCATCCGCTTGATTAACCTGCTGACTGGTAATATAAATTCCACAGTAATGCTAGAATGATCAGGGTATGCATCGGTTATGTATGGAGATGTTTGCAATTACCAGGAAGGTGTTATGAACATCCACCAATAGAGCACTGTATCTCTGCGATTGATCAGTTCAGAGATGATTTAAATTCCAAAGCGTATACAGGGTAATCAATGTATACTACGGTTATGGTTAGAGATATACACAATTCACAGTGTAGCCGTTGAACTGATCTGTACAGTCACGATATAGATTCTCTAGCAACTCCAGAATGACAAAAGGCAGATCCCTTACCGTACGAGACATTAACAACTGACAACTCAGTACTAAGTACAGCCATCATCACAATACTGTAGCCGTTGGATTAATCTGATGAGTGTCGACTTAAATTCAACAGTAGTACTAGAGCAACCAATGTATACATCAGATAAGGCTAGAGATGCAAACAATTCGCAGTACGGTAGCTGGTACATCCGCAAGTAGAGTGCTGCAGCCGTTGGATTAACATTTTCAATGATGACATAGAATTTATGGCAATTCTGGAATGACAATAGACAGATGCGTTATATCTCGGGACACTAGCAATTGAGGAAAGAGTACTGATTACAGCCACCGTCACAGTGCTCTAGCCGCCGGCATAATTTCTGTGTTGATGCTTTAAATATAGAGGCAACTCTAGAATAATGAAGTATATAGTACGGTTATGGCTAGAGATATTTACAAATGAGAGTTCGCTACTTACTACATCCATCGACAGTGGGCTGTAGCCGTTGGAGTAACCTGTTCAATGATGATTTGGAATATATAGCAATTCAGGAAGGACAAGAGACAAATCCGCTGCAGCTCTTGTCATTAGCAAGTGGCGAAACTGTTCTGAGTACAGCCGCCATCAGCGTATTTAAGCCGTTGGGCTAATTTCTTCACTGATATAATAAATTTGGCTGCAATTCTAGAATAATCTATATAGAGTACGCTTATGGCTAGAGACATTTACAGCTGCGGGTACGGTTCATATTGCGTCCATCGACAGCGCACAGTAGCCATTCGATTCACCTGATCAGAGGAGATATGTATTCTGTAGCTATTCTATAAATAGAAAAGACTGATCCGTTATAGCTCGAGACATTAACGACTCACCACCCAGTACTATGTACAGCCATCATGAAATTCCTGTAGCCGTTGGACTAATTGCTCACTCATGATTTATATTCCATAGTGGTTCTATATTAATCAATGCATGCATCAGTTATAGCTAATGGTATATACAAAATCCAGAACTGTATTTGGTGCGTCCACCAATAGAGTTCTGTAACCGTTGGATTGATCTGTCCTGTGATGACTTAAATTTCACCGTGTCCCTGGAATGAACAATGTGCACATCACATAAGGCTCGAGATAATAAATATTCATAGCAATGTAGCTGGTACATCCACCAACAGAGTACTACAGGCGTCGGATTGTCCTACGCAATGAAGGTTTGGATACTATGGCAAATGTGGGATGAGAAATGACTGATCCGTGATAGATCGAAATATAACCAATTGACCTACCAAGGATATAAGGATGACATAGCAATAAGCCGATGGATTATTCTGTTCCCTGCAGATCTAAATTCAACAGTAATTCTAGAACGACCAATGTGCACATCAGTTATGCGTAGAGGTATTTACAATTCCCAGTACTGTAGTTGGTACAACGACGAAGAGAGCACTGTAGCCGTTGGCAATATCAGTATAGTGATGACATAAATTCCAAAGGAAGTCTGGGGTTATCGATGCATAGTGCGGTTAAGGCTTGAGATATTTGCAACTGACAGTGCGGTTCTTAGTGCATACATCAACATGGAACTGAACCGGTTGAATTGATCTGCTCAATCATGGCATAGGTTGTACGGCAATTTTAGAATGACAAATTATGGATTCATTACCGCCCGAAATATTAGCAACAGGCAACACAGTATTAAGCACAACCATTATCACAGTACTGTAGCCAATATGTTGATCTATCCATTGATGACATGAATTCCACGGTAGCTCTAGAATCATAAGTGTATACATCAGATATGTGTCGCGGTATTTACAATTAACATCGCGGTAGTCGTTGTATCCACCAATGGAGAACTCTAGCCAGTTTATTGGTGGGTAGAGTGATGATTTAATTTCCACATTAGTTCTAGAATATACATAGAAACCTTTACGCTTGGAAATATTTGCAATTGACAACGGTGTAGTGAGTACACCCGTCATCGCAGTACTGTAGACTTTGAATTACTTTGCCCATTCATGATGTTAATTCCAAAGGAATTCTAGAATGATCATTGTATAATAAGGTTATGACCCGGGATGTTTACGACTTCCTGTACGGTACACGGTACATCCACCAGAAGTGAACCTTTCACGAGGGAATAGTCTGGTCAATGGCGGTTTAGATTCTGTTGGAATTCCAGAATGACAAGGTACAGATCCATTACCCCACCAGGCATTACCAATTGACATAGCGGTACTATGTACGGCAGTCACAACATTACTGCAGCTGTACCAATCTACCCTCTTATGATTTAAATTCCCCTGTAGTTCTAGAAAAATCAATGTATACAACAGTTATGTCTAGAGAAATATAAAATTTCCTTTGAGGTATGCGATGTATCCATCAACAGATCCCTGTAGACTTTGAATTAACCTGATCAACGATGATGTTGGTTCTATAGCAATTCTAGAATGAAATAAGGCAGATGCGTTTTAGCTCGAGATATTAGGAATGGTCATAACGGTACTGAGTACAGACGTAATCGCAGTAATGCAGCCGCCGGATTAATCCGTTCACTCCGGCCTTAAGTTCCAGAGCAGTTCTAAAATAATCAATGCATACGTGCGCTATGGCTCAAGCTATTTACCATTCCCAGGAAGGAAGTTTGTACGTCCAAAAACAGAGAAATGTACGCGTTGAACTAGTCTGTACATAGATGATATAAGTTCCACAGTAGTTCAGAATAATCAACGTATACATCAGTTCTGGCTGGAGATATTTACAATTGCCAGTAGGGAAGTTGGTAAATCCACCAACAGAGCACTGTAGTCGTCGGATCAGTCATTTCAGTGACTATTTAAATACTCTTGCAATTCTAGAGTGACAAGGAATTGACCCATTACCGCTCGAGATATTAGCAATTGACGGAAAAGTACTGAGTACAGCCGTCACGACAGTACTTTAGCTGTTGGGCTAATTTGTTCACTGATAAAATGAATTTAACTGCAAGTCTAGAGTGATCAATGTGTAGTTGGTTCATGCTTAGAGACATTTATACTTGACAGTACGGTACTTAGTACATCCATCAACAGATTACTGTAGCCGCTAGATTAACCTGTTCCATCACGTTGTAGATAGCCATTCTAGAATCACAAGAAGCAGATCCTGTATAGCTGGAGGCATTAACAATTGATACAACAGTACTGAGTGCTGTCATCAGCGCAGTGCAGTAGCAGTTGGATGTATCTGTACACTAACGACTCAGTGACCACTGTAATTCTAGAATAAGCAATGTATACATTAGTCACGGCTGGAGGCATTTACTATTCCCAGTACGGTAGTTGGTGCATCCAACATTAGAGCAATGTTGCCAATGGATTAATCCGTTTAGAGAAGACGTAAATATATTCCAATGCTAGAATGACAATGGAATGACCCATTACCGCTAGGGACATTAACAATTGAGGAAGTAGTGCCTAGCACAGTCATACCCATGACACTTTAGCCATTGCACTAAACTGTTCCATGATAACTTAAGTATAACAGCAATTCTAGAATAATCTATGTAGTACCGCTGTGGCTAGAGATATTTACAGTTCCCAGTACGATCATTGCTACATCCATTAGCAATTACTGGCATTTTATAACTCCAGAAATTGACAATGAGCGTAAATGCACGGTGTGAAGCCATTATTACGGTACTGCAGCAGCTGGATAAATCTCTTCCAGGATGATATGCATTCCACAGTATTTCTAGAACAATCTACGTATTATCAGGTATTCCCACTGATATTTACAATTCCGCTACGGTGTTTGATACACCCACCGATAAACTTCTGTAGTCGTTTGATTAACCAGTTCACTGATGGCACAAATTGCAAAGCGAACATATGGTGGTCGATATTCAGTATGGTTAAGGCTATGGATATTTACACTTGACAGTACGGTTATTAACACATATATCTTCAAATCACAGTAGCCGTTGGATTTACCTTTTCAATGATGACTTGGTTTCTGTAGCAATTATACACTGGGAAAGGACAGATCCATTATTTCTCGAGACACTTGCAGTTGACATCACAGTACAGATTACCACCATCAAAACGGTAATGTAACAGAATGGATTAATTTGTCCACTGATGACGTAAGTTCAGCAGTCGTTCTCCAATAACTGACGTATATCACGGTTATGGGTAGAGATATCTACAGTTGTCGTTGCTGCACTTAGTACAAACAGCAGCAGAGGCCTGCACCTGCAGGATTAATCTGTTCACTGACGATCTATATTCTACAGCAATTCTAGAACGAAGGAAGTACCGGTCCATTATACCTCGAGGTATTTGAAAATGACATCACAGTACATAGTACAGCCATCAGAACTGTAATGTAGACTATGGATTAATTTGTCCATTAATAATGCAAATTCCACAAACATTCTGGAGTTATTCATTTATAGTACGGTTGTGGGTGATGATAAAGATTCTGCAGCAATTCCAGGCTGACAAACTGTAGAGCCATTAGTTCGGCAGGAATTAACCATTGACTTAGCCGGACGGAATGCAACCATAATCGCAGTAACGTAATCGTTGGATTAATTTGCTCACTCATTATTTAATTCCACAAAAATTCTGGAATAGTTCGTGTATATCACTGGCATGACGAGAGATATTCACATTCGCAGTTCGATACTCAGTAAATTCACCAAAACGGCCAATACAGCAGACGGACTATTCCGCTCAGTGTTGACCTAGATTTACTAACAATTCTACAACGACGAGATGCAGATACATTATATCTCATGGCATTAACAATTGATAAGACTAAGCATTGGAAGACTAAGCACAGCCATTATCAAATTAACATAGGCGTCGGAATAATTCTTTCGCTGATGTTGTAAGTTCTACGGTAATTGAAGAATAGACAATGCATAGCAGAGGTATGGTTAGAGATATTTACAATTGACAGTACGGTACATAGTACATCCATAAACAGAGCACAGTAGCCGTTGGATTAGCCAGGCCAATGATGACTTAAATCCTATAGCAAACCTATAATGACAAAGGACACACACGTTGTAGCTCTAGATATTAACAAGTGACAAAACAGTGCTCAGTACAAAGATCATCACAGTAGTGTAACCGTAAGATTAATTTGTTTACTGGTGATGCAAGTTCGAAAGGAGGCATAGAGTGATCAATGTATTGTACGGTTACGTCTGGAGACATCTGCAATGGAGAGTGTGGTTCCTAGAACAGCCATCAGCAGGCCAATATAACCGTTGGAATAACCTCTTCAATAATGACATACATGCTGTAGATATTCTACAAAGACAAAACACTGTTACGTTACAGCTCCAGATATTATCAATTGACATTAGTGTTCTGAGTACAGACAGCATCACATTGCTGCAGCTGTTGGAATAATCTGTCCTGTCATGATGTCAATTCCACAATATCTCCTGAATAATCAATGTATACATCAGTTGTTGCTGGAAACGTTTACAGTGCACAGTACGGTAGTTGTCACAATAACCAATAGAGCATTCTAGCCGTTACATTGATTCGATCTGTAACAACTTAGGTTCCATTGCAATTTTAGAATGACAAAGGATTGATTCATTATTCCTCGAGACAATAACAGTTGGCGAAACTGTATTGGGTAGAGGCGCCACCACAGTACTCTAGCCGTTGGATTAATTTGGTCGCCGGTTACATAAATTAAAAAGCCTGCCTTGAGTAATCAATGCATAGTACGGTTATGGCTGGAGACATTTGCAATGACAGAGTGGTTCCTAGTACGTCCATCAACAGGTCACTCTAGCAGTTGTATTCACGTGTTCAATGATGACTTATATCTCATAGCAATGCTAGACTTACGAGAAAGAGATCCATTGCCGCTCGAGGTATTAACAAGTGACTACACAGTACTATGAACAGTCTTCATCATAGTGCTGTATCCTTTGAATGAATTTGATCACAGCTGACTGAAATTTCACAGTAGTTCTAGGGCAACCAATGTATACGTCAGTTACGGCTAGAGATATTTGAAATACCCAGTACCGCAGTTGATGTGTCCAAAAGTTGAGCACTGTAGCCGATGTATTAATTTGTACACTGATGGTGCAAATTCCAAAGCAACTCTATGGTAATCAATAAATAGGACGGCTGGGGCTAGTGATATTCCCAATTGACAGTACGATTCTATGTACATCCGACAACAGGGCATTGTAGACTTTGGATTGTTCTGTTCAATGATGATTTAGATACTCTATCAATTCTAGCATGACAACGGTCTGACCCATTTTCTCTCGAGATATTAACAATTAACGAAACAGTACTGAGGACAGGAATGGTAACAGTAGCGAGGCAGTTGGATTAATTTGTTCACTTATGTCATAAATGTCAAAGCATGACTAGAGTAGTCAATGTATAGTACGGTTATGGCTGGAAATATTTAAATTTCCCAGTACGGTGGTTGATACGTCTATCAACAAGGCACCGCAGCCGCTGGATTTACCTGTTCTATGATGATATAGATTACATAGCCCTTCGAGATTGGCAAAAGACAGATGCGTTATATCTTGCGATATTAGCAATTGACATAATAGTACTGAGTACAGCCATCAGCACAGTGCTCCAGCTGTTGTATCAATCTGTTCATTGATGATATAAGTGCCAAGGCTCGTCTTGTGTAATCAACGTACGGTACGGTTTTGGCTAAAGGCATTTACATTCCCCAGTACTGCAGATGTTGCGTCCTCACATACCGCACTGTAGCCATTAGATTAATCTGTTCAGTGATAATTTTTATTTTATTGCAATTCTCGAATGACAGAAGACTGACTCGTTATTGCTCTAGACATTAACAAGTGTGAAAACGGTACTCAGTACACCCTTCATGACACTACTGTTGCCGGATAATTAATTTGGTAGCCTGTGATGTAAATTCCATAGCAAGCCTAGAGTAATCAATGTTATGGTACTGGTTACATTCATTTTTGGAAATATATATGTTGGGATGCGTGGAGCAAGTATGCGTACGATTCTGATGTGTATTGAATTCAGGTTATTATTGTGGCGGTTAGTGTCAAAGCATAATTGTTATAATTGTGAAGAATGTTTGTTTGAATGTATATGTGTGTGGCGAGTGTGATGGAGAGTAGTGAAAAATATTTAGCGCTTGTAGGGCGGTCTACAGAGGAAGTCGTCTTGTGTAAGTGTGTCGTGTATAGGCGATGTCGTATGGTGGAGAGGAGCCATTTTAGTATTCAACTATAATTTGTATTCTGCCGCTAAACGTTTAAATAAATATAGTTATTACTTCATCCACCATTATCAAATGTATAGTACGGTCAAGGCTGTCGATACTTGCAACTGACAGTGCGGTTCCTGGTACATTCACCAACAGGGCAGTGTAGGTGCTGGATTAGTTTGTACACTGATGACTGTATATCTATAGCAATTATAGAATAATCTATGTATAAGTGGGATATAGCTGCAGACATTTACAATTGACACTCCGCTACCTAGCACAGACACCTGCAGAGCACTACAATCGCGGTACTCGCCAGTTCTCTGTTGAATGAAATTTCGTAGCAATTCTAGGATGACCAAAGCGGAATCGATTACAGATTGAGATGTTAACGATGGACAAAGGGGTATCGTGAACCGCCATCATCACATTCATTTAGCCGAAGAATTAATTTGAACACTGATGATTTGAGCACGTTAGCATTTCTAGAATGACCATTGGATAGATTATATATTGGTAGTGAAATGGACAATTGACAATACGTTCCTGAGTGTAGCCATCTACAGGACACCAGAGCCATTCATGCTATCATTTCGCGGATTATCTAATTCCTTCTGCAATTGTAGATTGGCAGTGTACAAGTCATTTATGGCTGGATATAGCTACAACTAGGAATTCGATACATAGTACGACCATAAACAGTGTACAGTACCGGTTGGCTTAATCACTTGCGAGATGATGGAAATACAGTAGCTATTGCAGCATGACAAAGGGCATATCCATTATCGCTCCAGATGTTAGCAGCTCACATATGAGCCTCGAGAACAGCCGTCATTACAGTAATTCAGCCGTTGGAGTAATTCTAGGATGACAAGAAACTGATCAATTGCCGCTCGAGGCATTAGCAATTGACAACGCTGTACTGCGTACAGCCGTGAGCACAATAATGTAGTCGCTGAAATAATTTGTCCAGTAACGATTCAAATTCCACTGCGATTCTGTCATAATCTATGTACAGATCTTTTGTGGGTGTGGATACTTACAATTGGCAGTATGGTGCTATGTGGGTCCACCAACAGGTCGCAATGGCATTTGGATTAATCTGTTCACTGATGATATAAATTCTATAGCAATTATGGTATGATAAATGACATACATTACCGCTCGTGATACCTTTAGGGGCAACACGGTACTGAGTACAACCATCATAAGAGTACCGTAGCCGTTGCACTAATTTCTGCACTGATGATTAATGGTCGGATAGATCATATATCGGCAGTGATATAGACAAATGACAACACCGTACTGAGTGTAGCAATTTACACAGTACAATAGCTGCTGAACAAAGCTTTTCGCTGGTAATCTAAGCTGTTCAGCAATTGTGGAACGATCAAAGGATAGATCAGTTGCCGCAGGTGATATGGGCATATGTCAAAATTGTACTGCGTGCAACCACCTTAACAGTCGTCTAACTGTTGTTTTAATTTGTCCACTTATGTGTTAAATTTCACTGCAACTCGTACTTAATCAATGCACGGATCAGTTATATCTAGTGATATTTACAATTGGCAGAACGATGCTCAGTACGTCATCCAACGAAGCACTATTTGTGTTGGATTAAACTACACGCTGAAGATTTAAATTCCACAGCAAATATAGAATAATCAATGAGGTGCACGGTAATGGCTTGACATACTTGCAACTGAAGGAACTGTATTCTCTGCCTCCACCTACAGAGCACTGTAGCCGTGGTATGAATCTGCTCAGCGTTGATATATATTCCTTAACAATTCTAGGAGGACAAAGGGCAGATCAATTGTCGCTTGAGATATTAACATGTGGCATGCAGTACTAAGTACAGCCATAGCACAGTGCTTCAGACGTTGGATTAATCTGTTCGCTGATGATGCAAGTTCCTAAGCAATTCTGCAATAATCTATATCTGGTTCATGTATGGCAAAAGGCTCTTAAAATTAGTAGTACGGTAGGTAGCCGTTGTATTAATCTGATCGCTGATGGCATGAATTCTATAGCAATTCTAGAACGACCAATGGTATATCCATTGTTGGCCGAGATATTAACGAGTGACAAAACTGTACCGAATACAGCCATCATAACTCTACTGAATGCGATGCACTAATCTGTTCACTGGTGATTTATAACCGGTAGCAGTTCCAGACCGGTCAATCTTTATGTGAAATAACGGTAGAGGCTTTAAAAATGGGAGCACAGTACAGAGTGTATAGATCTACAAGATACTATTGCCATTGAAGCAATCTGCTCACTGATCATATAAGAGCCTCAGCGATTGCAGAACCATCAATGGGCAGAGCAATGGTCGCAGGCGACTTTCACTTATGCTACTAAAGTACTGAGTATAGCCATCAATTGAGCACATTTGTCGCTTGAATTAACAGGTAACTGATAAAATATGTTCCACAGATATTCTAGAATGACAGAAGGTATATCCATTATCGCTCGAGATAGTAACAATTGACAACACAATACTGAGAGCTACCATCACCACAGAAATGTAGCCGTTGATTTAGCTTTCCAGTCGTGATTTAAATTCCCCCGCAATTCAAAGATAATTAACATATGCAGGAGTTGCTGCTAGAGATATTTGCAACAGACATTACGGTGTGTAGTGCTACCACGACGACAGCACTGCAGCCGATCAATTATTCTGTTCACCGATGATGTGTGCTATACAACAATTCCAGAATTGTCAAAGGAGAAACCAATTATCGGTGGTGGAATGGACAAATGACAACTCAGCACAGGTTGCAGCCATCTACACTGTACCGCAGCCATCGTATTAACCTGATCGCTCTTAGTATGAGTTCTTCAGCAACTGTACAACGATCAATGCATGGAGCAATTGCCGCTGGAGATATTGACGTACGCCAATACATTACATAGTATTGGCTTCAACAGGGCATTTTAGCAGTTGTGTTAATAATTTCTCCGCTGATATATATTCTATTGCAATCCTAGGATGACAAAGAGCAGAAACCTTATCGTTCGAGATATTAGCACTTGACAACATTGTAATGAGCCGAGCCAACATGGCACTACCGTTGCGGTTAGATTAACTTGTCCACTGATTATAAAATTGCACAGCAATTCTGGAATAACCAATGTAGAGGACAGTTATGGCTAGAGATATTTACCATTAGCGGCACGGCACATAGCACGTACACCGACGGAGCAGTGTAACCATACGATTATTCTGTTCAGTGATATAAATTCTATAGCAATCCTGGAATGGTAGAAGGTGGACACATTCGCGCTCTACATTTTGGCCATTGACGGAACAGTACTGAGTGTAGCAATGATCGCAGCACTGAAGCCGTTGGGCTTATTTGTTCATTGACGATTAAATTTTCGCGCCAATTCTGGAATCCTCGATGAATAGAAGAGTTATGTCTCATGATATTAGAAATCGCAGCCAGGTGCTCAGTATATCCACCACCAGATCACTGTAGCCGTTGCGATAATCCATCCATTGATGGTTTAAGCTGTATATCAGTTCCAGAGTTATCAACGCATATATCTGATATCTTTAGTGTTATTGACAAATTAAAATATATTCCTGAGTGAATCCATCAATACAATGCCTTAGCCATTGAATTAATATGTCCGCTAATCGTCTGAGATTGTCAGCAATTGTAGAATTATTAATAATTGACGATTAAATTTCCGCGCCAATTCTGGAATCCTCGATGAATAGAAGAGTTATGTCTCAAGATATTAGAAATCGCAGCCAGGTGCTCAGTATATCCACCACCAGATCACTGTAGCCGTTGCGATAATCCATCCATTGATGGTTTAAGCTGTATATCAGTTCCAGAGTTATCAACGCATATATCTGATATCTTTAGTGTTATTGACAAATTAAAATATATTCCTGAGTGAATCCATCAATACAATGCCTTAGCCATTGAATTAATATGTCCGCTAATCGTCTGAGATTGTCAGCAATTGTAGAATTATTAATGAAGGGAGCAACTGTTGCTGGTGGCACCGATTTATGTTAATAGAGTACTGAGTACGCCCATCAACACAGCAATGTAACCGATTGATTAATCTGTCCATTGGCGATTTAAATTCTATAACAATTAGAGAAAAATAAATTTATAGTTCAGTTATGGATGGACATAATTACAAATGCCATTAAGATACTAGGTACATACACCTGCCGAACACTGTTGCAGTTGCATTGATCTGTCCGCTAATGATTTCGTCTCTATAGCAATGCCAGTATGATCAACGTATAAATCAATTGTCGCTTTAGTTATTGGTATATGTCTAAAGACTACTTTATACGGCCATCGTTACTTTAATGTATCCATTTCATTAGTTTGTTCACTGATAATTTGAATTCCGCAACTCCCTTGCAATTCTGGAGCGAAAAACTTCTGGCCCATTATCGTTCGAGACATAATAGAAAAATAAATGTATAGTTCAGTTATGGATGGACATAATTACAAATGCCATTAAGATACTTGGTACATACACCTGCCGAACACTGTTGCAGTTGCATTGATCTGTCCGCTAATGATTTCGTCTCTATAGCAATGCCAGTATGATCAACGTATAAATCAATTGTCGCTTTAGTTATTGGTATATGTCTAAAGACTACTGTATACGGCCATCGTTACTTTAATGTATCCATTTCATTAGTTTGTTCACTGATAATTTAAATTCCGCAACTCCCTTGCAATTCTGGAGCGAAAAACTTCTGGCCCATTATCGTTCGAGACATAAATAATAGACGAAAGAGTACTGAGTACAGCCGCCATCACAGTACTTTAGCCGTTGCACTAATTTGTTCACTGATAATTTAAGTTTAACATTATATATAGGATAAGCAATGTATAGTACGGACATTGCTTGAGAAATATGCAATTGGCAGTACGATTCAGAGTACATCCACCAATACAGCTCTGTAGCAGTTGGAATGATCTGCTCAATTATGATTTGGATTCCACAGCAATTTTGGAAAAATTAATGTATACATCGGTTATGGGTACAGGCGTTTACAATCCACATTTCGGTAGATGGTACATCCACCATTAGAGCACTGTTGCTGTTGGAATCTCCTGCTCAATGGTGAATTGAATTCCACACCACTTCTAGAGATATTAATGTATACATCGGTTATGGATAGAGGTATTTATAATTTCCAGTGCGGTAGTTGGTACATCCAAGGGTTGAGCACCGCATCCGTTGGACTAATCTGATCAGCGATGATTTAAATTCCACAGGATTTCCATAATAAACAATGTATTCATCCCTTATGTGTGGAAATATTGACAATTCCCGGTACGTTAGTTGGGACATCCACCAATGGAGCAACGTTGCCGTCGGATTAAGCAGTTCAGTGGTGACATAAATACTCTTGCAACTCCAGAATGATAGAGGACTGGTCAATTATCGTTCGAGGAATAGCTAATGACGAAAGAGTACGGAGTACAGCCGTCACCACAATACTTTAGCCGTTGCGCTGATCTGTGCACAGATAATTTACGTTTAACGTCAAATCTAGGATAGGCAATGTATAGTACGCACTTGGCTAGTCATATTTGTAATTGACGGTACGGTTCTGTGTACATCCACCACTGCAGCCCTGTAGCAGTTGGATTGATCTGTTCAATGCTGATTTGGATTCCGCAGCAGTTCTAGAAAAATTAACGTACTCGTCGGTTGTGGATAGAGGTATTTAGAATTCCCAGTACGGTAGTTGGTACATCCGAATATTGAGGACACAATCCGTTGGATTAATCTGTTCACTGATGATATAAATTTCGCGTAAGAATTTGAAGGATATATGTATGCAGCAGTCACTGCTACTGACACATACAGTTCCCTGTACGGTAGATGGAGTGTCCATATACAGAGGACGGTAGACGTTTGCATGATTTGTTCTGTGATGA